>NC_136958.1:28109847-28153742 GCF_032717465.1 Coenobita brevimanus | reverse complement strand
GATGAATCCATCCATCCATCACTCCAATGTCTGACTTGGCTCAAATCTCTGATTGGGGTAAATGTAATCTGGTTGTTTTTAATGCACAAAAAAATCGGTTCTTACATCAATCAACCTGACAAAATCTTCCAAAGGAGTACCCTCTAATTTTCAACAACATCCAGCTTAATCCTGCATCATCTTTAATTTCTGTGCACCGGCTGACATGTATAGCTGTCACAATTTGGGGAGCAGAGCTCTACCGGCTGACGGGATATGCTGCAATCACCTTCCCACCACCTTGAACTTGCAACCATTTTCTATGACAACTAAAAGGTAGGTAGGTACCAAAGGTACCCCACTGACACACGGCTCAGTCTGTATATGGCACTGGAAGAATGTAGAGTGATGTCTTCCTTATCCTCCTCATCCGATTCCGTCCCCCCATGCTCAAGGCCAATTGCATCATCGACCCTCTTGAAAGTTCTGCCCTTACCACTGGGAACAGGGCTCGGTGACTGAGCAGGTGTGTGGGAAATTGTAACTAATAAACATATGTGCACAAGTTTTTTTGTTTCTATACATAAGTGAAAGGTTATTATAAGTTATATCTAGTAAGTGCTATGAAATAAGTGTTTTATAATAAGTTTTAAAACTGCATTTCAATAAATGTTACTGTTTTTTGGTCATTTGAGAAACAATGATTGGAAATATCTTGAGTAACCCTCTCAAGTACAGTCAACGGCAAAAGTTTGCTCACCCCCCTTGCCACTCTATCTCTGTGATTCAGACTCGTGAATGCGAAGCAGTGGACACAGGTGCAAAGTACTGCTAACTGATGGCATGGTGTGATGTGGTGTTGGGGTGGGGATTGGGAGGGATACTGGGAGGTTCCTCCATAGAAACAAGATGACGTGTCATGTAAGTGACCAAGATAAGAGAGAGAGAGAGAGAGAGAGAGAGAGAGAGAGAGAGAATGGGAGTAGAGTGAGTATGAAAGCGTGAGAGTGCTAGCGATACAGAATGAGGGAGAATGAGAGAGCTGCATAAGAAGAAGACAGAAGAAGGACCATTGAGATTCACTAGGAAGATATAGTGTGGAACAATTAACTCACTCATTATTATCCAGTAACCCGCCACCATTCCCACAGCAGTGTAGTTTCAGTAAAATATATACTTCATATGACTGTCATCTTTTGCATTTCATTGTCTTATCTAATTTTGGTTCGCACACCTTTAATCCGTATGGCCCCTCGCCCTTCATACTCCTTCACCTCTCTCGTGACCCCACATCCCACCACGCCATCCGTTTGCGATACTATGCACCTGTGTCCATTGCTTCGCATTCACGAATCTGAATCTCAGAGATGACAGAGCGGCAGGGGAGGCAAGTGAACTTTTGCCGTTGACTGTACAATGAAAGAAAATCAAAAGTGCATCGAAGAGAAAGAAAATGACCTGGTTGGCTGTGACTAAATTTTTCCCCTCATTACTCAGAAAATAATGGTGAACATGTAAGCATTAGTGTATGTGTGATGTGAAGTACAAAAAATGGAAGTTGTTTATAACATTAATAATATTTGCACATTGCCCCTGATTAGTGCAAATTAGTTACAGTTTCTGCACAAGCAATTACCTCATACACAACCACACTGAGTGAATCAGACAGAGCATTTACTTCTCAAAGTGCAATTACCTGCATTCGTGATGATGACTGCCATAGTAGAGAGAAATTATTACAGTTGATGCAAGAAGTGAGTACAGAAAATAGCTACTCTTTTCCCAAACATCCACAGGGCATAGTGGCACTATGAAACAGATGGAAAACCCTTTGGGGACCCAATGGACAGGGTGATGACTCATCCTTACAACGGTGAGTAAGAAAAAGTCGAAAAAAAGAGTGGAATATTCTGAAAAGCCGGGCAGTGTTACAATCACCACTCCGGTCAGTGCTGCCAACGCTAACCAGCGAGTCCAAGGTCACTGGCTGTGGCGCACATCCGGATTAACCCGCCATGACACAGAAAACCAGTCATCTTTAACTTACTCTTACTCATCGATGGGACCACCTGGAGACCTCGGGATACTTTCATTTGAAAGAGGAAGAGTTGTTGAGTCTTATGTATCTTCATTTTTTTCTCTCTAGCTATTATAGTTTAGCAGATAATAGTGTTTGAAGTAACGGTATTTTTCCCAAAATCTCGGAAATTCTGCGTAAAGGCGATGGCGGGAAACCCCCAGTGGATAAGGGTTAAACATACTTAGGAGTTCATTCTCTCGCGATTTATCTTGAAAAAAACACATTACTGTACCTCTCTAGTAAAATCTGCTTCCAAGAGATTAGGTGTGCTAAGCCAACTCCATGCCTTCTTTACACCTGCACAGTCGTTGACTTTATACATGGGTTTTATTCTTCCATGAGTAGAATTCAATTCTCATGTGTGGAGATGCTCCCCACATACAGCTCTTCTCAACAAGGTGGAGTCAAAAGCTTTTCATCTCATCAACTCTCCTCCTCTTACTAGCTCTCTTCAACCTCTGTATCTTCTCCTTACTGTTGCAGCTTTATCTCTTTTCTCTTGCTACTTCATTGGTCACTGCTCATATATACTGTCTGCTTGCATCCCTCCTCTTCTACGGTGGGCACATAGCACCTGTCTAGCAACAAACTCTCATCCCTTTTCTGTCCAACTGCCTAATGCAATAGTAATCGTTACTACGAGACCTTCATGTATGTAACAGGTCAGCTCTGGAACTGTCTCCCTCTGTCTGCACTTCCTACTGTCTATGATCTCCAGTCTTGCAAATGCAGTGTGTCCAGGCATCTCGAAATGAACAGTTCTTGAAATTGCCTCTCTTATTTTTTTTTTCCTTGGAGGGAACAGTTTACAGGCTTCTGGCCTGTGGTTCCATCTTCTATCTATCTATCTATCTATAGCCCGACGCCCTAATCCCGCAAAGAGTGGCCGCAGACAAAACGCCTCCAAGTTGCTCTGTCTCCCACCATTTGACAACCCTCCCCTAACTCACCCCCCCCTCCCTCATATACCTCTCAACTCCATCCCTCCACCTCATCCTCGGTCTACCTCTCCTTCTCCCTCCCTCCACCTCACCTACACACACCCTCTTAGTCAGTCATTCCATCTTCCTTGCATAAAAAAAAAAAAAAAACCCTCAAACTCTTCCACTAACATCTAATCTTTCTCCTTTTTTTTTTACATAACAGAACAGAGGAAGAGAAAACAAATGAATTAAAAAAAAAATCATTTACACCAGATTACTGGTGTCCTCTGTTCAAAAAATATCTGTAACAGTTAGACTTCAACAGCTAAGGGTTGAAGTTTGGAGGAAAACAACTCTGGGGAAGCGAGTTCCAGAGAGATGCAGTTCGGGGAATGAAAGAATTCTGATAGGCAGAAGTTCTGCAATATGGCTGAGTGACATTCCAGTCATGAGCGCTACCAGATGCCTGTGTAGCACGAGGGAAGGCATGGAGAGGTGGCACCATGGTCGCAACTTCGTCTGTGCATTTGCCATAAAAATATCTGTAAATTAATGCAAGGGAGGCAACATTCCTTCTTACTTGTAGGGGAGGTAGTTTATTTGTAATGGCAGGGTTGATAATAATTCTAACAACTTTGTTCAGAATTTTCTCTAATTGTTTTAATGCAACCTCCCCACATCCATTCCACATGGGTGAGCAATATTCAAGCTGAGAGCGCACATGACTTATAAATTATAGCTAACTGCTCGTCAGTGAAGAAGTTACGGACTCTGTACATTAATCCAAGTTTCTTTGAGGCGGTTTTAGCAAGTAATCTAACATGAGAGGTTCAGCTGAGGGCATTAAGTGAGATGCCGAGAAATTCAATACTTTTGGAGATGGGAATATTAGTAGCACTGAAGGTAATATACGAATCTGGCAATATCTGTCTATTAGTAAATTGTATATATTTAGTTTTACCAGCATTAAATGAGACAAGGTTGTTTTGTCCCCATTCACTGATCGTAGATATGTCTTGATATATGGAGATGGCTGTACTGAGCTGAGAGGTAGAGATATTAGACGTCTTGTAAATGGGTGCCTGAGTGTGAATGAACTATGTAGTGTTGAGTCATCTGCATATGAGTGGATGGGATTGTGGGTGACAGATAAGAGATCATTAATATGAACCAGGAACAGGGGTGGCGCCAGAACTGTTCCCTGCGGCACACTGGCGTTAACTGAGTCGAAATTGGAAAATACATCATGTACTTTTACGCTTACCTTCTTGTCACTCAGATATGAGGAAATCAAAGGAACAAAAGACGTTAGTCAATAGCAAGGGAGTTTGAACAGCAGGGAACAGTGCCATACTCTTTTGAAAGCTTTAGAAATATCAAGGGCTGCTACATGAGTTTCTCCATATAGGTCGATTGATTGATGGATGGTATGAGTTAGGAGATTGAGTATGTCAATGGTGGATCTTTCGTAGCGAAAACCATATTGTCTATCACTAATTAAGTTATTGGGTTCAAGATGTTTAACAATGTGCTTATTAATTAAAGTTTCAAATACCTTACCAAGAGAAGATGTAACAGCTATTGGTCTGTAATCAGTGGGGTCAGATGAACTTTCTTCGGAATTGGGTGGATATTGGCTTCCTTCCATGAATTTGGGAATGAAGAAGTATGTATGCATAGTCTGAATAATTTAGCTAGAACAGAGGCAAGTTCAGGGGAACACTTTTTCAAAACAATTGGCGGAATTCCATCCGGTAGGTAAATTGTCTAGGATGGATTTTACGTATCTTGTTTGTATTTTAAGTGGGTCAATTTCGGGAGAATCAAGTTCTAGTACTGGGACGTTCTGGCTGGCATCTTCTGTGGTAGAATTTCTGGGAAATGTTCTTGCAAAAATATCTGCTTTCCCACGTGGGTCATTTGTAATGTTGCCATCTGAAGATTTTAGTGGGGGAATGGAAGATGGCCTATTAAAGTTATTACTGAAAGAATTAAGAGTTGACCAGAATATGCTATTGTCATTAGGGCTGTTAAGTAAATTTGATGCTTGCTTTTGAAGAAAGTTTGATTTAGCTAGATTTATTAGAGCTTTTGCATGATTTCTAGCAATTTTAAATTAAGAGAGTGATTCAGATGTTTTTTATTTTAAGTAAGAGTTATATGCTAATGATTTTTGGGCTGTTGTTCTGGCACAGTTGCCACCAAACCATTTTGGAGATTTCGATCTTTTAGTGAACTGTTGACTTGGTATGAATAAATCCATACCACCCAGTAATAAGTTGCAAATGTGGGACTAGATAGAACTGGGTTCACTAGAGAAGAAAGACTGCCATGGAATGTCAGCAAGTTAATTTCTAAACCCATCCCAGTTTGCCCTATCAAAGAGTCATCGGGTCACCCTGACAGGTTCAGAGCGGGGAGGTGTGGGGAGTTAAGTAATGAGGCTTTGATGAGATTGAGGTCAGAGGATCCAAGTGGTGACTACCTATATCCTGTATTGATCTGGATTATTTGTCAAGAATAAATCCAAGAGATGGGCATTATGGTCAGGATTATCAGGTATTCTGGTTGGGTGCTTTACCAGCCGGGTGAGATTAAACGATTCTGCAAACAGCTCACACTCTAGACCGGCATCGTCCGTCCTGGCAGAATGCAATAACCATTCAACATTATGTATGTTAAATTCACCCAAAATGGTAATTTCGGTGCTAAGGTCAACATTAAGGTTACTCAACTGTGTGGATATGGAATCAAATACACTGGATTCCGAAGAAGCATTGGGGGAGCGATCAACTACACAGATATATTTGGTAATATTTTGACAATTTAGTTTATATGATGAGTAATCAAAACTGGATGAAGTGAAGTTTAAAATAGTGTCAACTGCATATTGGGATTAGATACAACAACAGGTGCCGCCCTTGTTACAGAAGTTTGTGAGGAGATGGTAACAGGGAAAACAAAATGATGATATATCAGTAGAGGGTGAGATTTGTGGTTCTGAGAGGAAAAGGGCCAAAGGGGATATGGACTGAAGGAAAAAATGAACTGAGTTTAAAATTATGGTAAGGCCGCGGATGTTGGTGAAGAATAAGGCCGCACTTTCACTTCTCCACTGACGAGCATTAATGGAAATTGCAACAGTCGCTGCCGGCACAGTCGTTTGATGGCGACCGGGAGGACCCTCTGCTGCCAGTCCTACGCTGCTGGTGGTGGCAATCCGAGGTACCACCTCATTTGATAGTAACATTGCAGCAGCCACTGCTAAGGAGAGTGAATAGAAGGTGTGATATGTTATGGCATGTAGTGTGGTGTAGACAGTTGAAGGTAGAGATTTTAAAAGAGCATGCTGGCCTACTCTGTGTGTGTGTGTGTGTGTGTGTGTGTGTGTGTGTGTGTGTGTGTGTGTGTGTGTGTGTATGTTGTTTATGGACTGAGGGACGAGCGGGTACTGATACTCTCTTCATTTTCTCATTGTGAATGCAAATCATACGTCCCTCAGACTCCAGAAGCTCTATTTCGCTGGATAGAAAGAGTTGCTGTAGTAACTTACCTGGTCCATGGGAGGGTAATGGAGGACTCATTTAACCTCTCATGCTCCTATGATTCACCTAGAGTAATTAAAATGGTCTCCAGTTTGCTGCAATACGAGAATGTTCACAGCATGAGTGGGTCAGCGAGCAAGATGCAGAAACAAAGCGATGATGGTAGAATGTTAAAGTATTCTTGTGAAATATCTTTTCAAACTGGGGTGGCTTTTAAATCAGTATTAAAAGTTACTTTTTGCTACCTTTGTACATTTTTTTCTTAAACGTAGGTAAGGGCTTTTGTAGTGAAGGCGTTATTGAAGGCTGTCTGAAAACACTCACCTATTGGATTGACCAACCTGCATTTGAACAGGATATTCAGGGATCACAAAGAATGAAATTGGAAGTCTTGGTTAACCCCCTGAATCCGGTGACGTTTTTGATCATCATGCTACGACCAGACGATTTGATTAAGCTCAGTACAGACCTTCTGTGATAAAACGGGTTAAGGAAGGTTGTACCGAACTCCTCTAGCTCGCAAATAAAAATCTACCCTAATGCTGTATAAAATCGTTTGGCGATGGCAGAATAACATAACATCTACTGCACCTGCTTGAATTATTTACCATGAACCCCATTTTGTTGTTGTTGTGGCCACAGGCTCATACAAAGCGTGAACTCGTTGGACCGCAAGCTTAATTTGTCCTCCTGCAGGCCATCCTCCACCTTTCTGGGATGGTAATGTAGTTGAGTCGATTGTGTAACCAGACAGGTGAGCCGCCGGGTTATATCGGTGTCACCACATGAAGACGTCCTTCTCCAGCATCAATCTGAAGGCCCCGATTCTGGTGACGTTTTCGACATTCCATTCATGTTACTTCTAGACGATTTTGCTCATTTAATACAATCTTTTAATGACCCATTTGTTACTAGTGTCCCAAGTACAGGACGAGACTAGGCATTTGCAAAAGTAAGTGATGGGGGAGCCCCAGGGTACGGACCTATGAGCCGGTAGGCGGAGGACGATACGCCTAGTATCCTTTCAATCCCTCACACAGGAACTCTGGCCACTAATGGACTAATCAAGGGGTCGCCGAAGACTATATCCGACTCCTTCAGTTCGAAAAATCTCTCCGTAAACATAATCGTCTGGTTGATGCAAGAATTTAAAAGAAAATTATCTCAGTGTTATAGTTAACCTCTTTAGTCTGCTGATGAATTTTTATATTTTAATCTTACTAACTCAAGATTGCTTGGTTCAGCTCTGGCAAGACTTTTCGAAATGGAGCAGTAAGTTCATGCCTTCGTTAACTACTTCATCAATAAAATTCCCTCCTAAGCAGAACAAAATCGTCTGGGAGTAGCAGAAATAGTAGAAAACATGCGCCATCGGACTTAGGAGAATTAAGAGAAAACGGTTCAAGTCGAAAGGCTGAGCTGGGATTCGATTTCTTCTCTGTTATTTTATCTCTGAATTTTTTCCTTTCTCAGATCATGTCTTCCATTTTTTTTTTCCTTTTGACAGCCGTACGACGAAGGCAGTTTAATTTGTGGTCCGGGAGGGAGAGGAGGAATGAAGGAGGAGGAGGAGGAGTGGAGGAGGAAAAGAAAAGAAGGGGAGACGAGGGGGAGTTGGAAGGAGGGGAGTAGGAAGAGAATGAATGGGAAAAAGAGAGTGGGAGGGGGAATGGATGAGGATGAAGGGGAATGGGGGTATGGAAAGAGATGGAAGGGGTGAGTGGGATGGTATGTAAAGGGGGAATGGAAAACGAGGGGAGAAGGGATAGAGGGGTAGGGGAATGAGGGAGCGAGGAAAGGGGAAGGAGGAGTGGGATAGTAAGTCAGACAAAGGGGGAGATGGAGAGTGGGAGGAGAGAGGATGTGAGAGAAAGAACGGGGAAGGGATGAATGGATGAGTTGGGAGTGGAGATGGGTCGGAGGTAGAGTGACAAGCCTGAGGGAATGGGAGGGACGGTGACGTGAGGGGGAGGGGGTAGGAAATGAGCGTGCCAGTCACTATGGCAGGTGGTCGTGGATTTGTTAGTGGGATTCATCTGACAAGTGTTGAAAAAGCTGTTCCTCTCATCCAACAAAATATGATGGAACGCAATTAAAAAGTGGCTGAAATAATATCGCCCTCATTAATCTCTGTGACATGGAGGAAGAGATTTGTCGCAGTGAGATGGAAGTTGGAATTTACCACTTCACGACGATTACGTCTTTTATGTTTCGAAAATCGAGGACATAGCTGTTGTGAGCGAGTCGGTGTTTGTGTAAATACATACAAGTGTATGTACTTTGAATTTCTGTGTTAAAATATGAATGTCCGATTCGATTTCAGTTAAAACTGTCCTATACATTTTGTGGATCTGGGAAGAAGTGATTTGATTTTCATACAGATCGCTCAGAAGTCAAAGGTCAGGGTACTGTCACACTTGCTTGAAACATGTGATCGACGAGATGAAACGAAGCACCTTGTTTGAGCTGCTGTAGTATTCGAGTCTGAACGTTGAATGGACCCCTGAGTCTCGTTTCCTCTTGGCGATCACATGTTCGGGGGCAAATGTGTCCGGGCCTTCATGGGTCAGGGTCAAAGTTTACATGCAGGGTTATCTCTTGAATATCTGATCCAGTTTTGATCGAAATTGGTATATAGATTTGGTGTTTGGGTCTAGGATGAGGTGATTGGATATTTTTGCAGATAAGTCAAAGGTGAAGGTCAAACAACGGCCAAGAATAAAGCTAGGACATGGAGTTACGTTGATCTTGAGGCACACAGGAAAGGACCCTCGTAGATGGTTAATTGAGACAGTATGTAAACTGTGTAAAAAAAAAAAAAAAATTCCTCTTATGATATACTTTCTAGTTGACCTGACATTTCATTTTTACCACCACACTACTGCCAGCATAACGGCACAGGACAATTATGACCATCACGGCCCCCACACACGTGAAATTGCTGAAACATTCCGTACGTTCATGCAGCGTCAATATTTTGCATACATCTAATGGTTCATTACACTCGATGGTCACTAAATCACCGTGATATTATTAGGCTGATGCTGATGCTGGCCAGATCTTATTTATACAAAGCAGAGAGGATATTTAGCGAATCAGAGATAATTATTCCATTCCAATGTTTGCTGCAACTGCACTCTGTCTACATTATCTGAGCCTAAAATAAGGTAGGATCCTTGTAGCCAGCGAGTTCTATCAGCTTTTTTTTTTCCTCAAAACATAGATTTTAGTTTCTTTTCTTTTTGATCCAGCATCTTTTTCTTCATACCCTATTCAGTATAACTCATTCTTTGAAATAGATCCGCAACTCCCCACTACCACATACAGACTATCTATCTATCTATAGCCCGACGCCCTAATCCCGCAAAGGGTGGCTGCAGACAAAACGCCTCCAAGTCGCTCTGTCACCCACCATTTGACTACCCTCCCCCCAGCTCATCCCCCTCCTTCCTCATATACCTCTCAACTCCATCCCTCCACCTCATCCTCGGTCTACCCCTCCCTCTCCCTCCCTCCACCTCACCTACATACACCCTCTTAGTCAGTCTTGCATTCTCCATTCTCTCCACATGTCCGAACCACCTCAGTGTATTTCTCCTAATCTTCTCAACCACATCCACATCCACCCCACAACGTTCCTTCACTTCTTCATTCGTCAACCTGTCCCTCCATGTCACTCCACATGCTCCTCTCAAGTAACTCATTTATACTGCTCTCACTCTTGACTTGTTCCCCTCTTGCAGGGTCCACGCCTCGCTTCCATACGTCAGGGTAGGGATCACAATACTGTCATGCAGTGACTTCTTAACTTCCATACTCACCTCCCTATTCCTCATCACAGCTTTCAGTGAACCAACAACCTTCCTTCTCTGCTGTATCCTTTCACGCATTTCATCCCAGAAAGTTCCATCCTTACTCATCACACTACCCAAGTACTTGAATGCACTCCCATTCTCCATATCCTCACCATCCAACCTTACTGTACATTCTGTGACTTCATTCCTCTCAAACACCATAACTTTACTTTTGTTTACATTAACTTTCAGCTTCCTCCTCCTACACACTGTCCCAAAATCATTTACCAAACCTTGCAACTCCCATTCGTCTTCACTCAACAATACTGTATCATCAGCAAACAGCAACACCGGAATCTTCCAGATCTCACCCTCATACATCAAAGCCACCCCCACATCCACTGCCCTACCTTGCATTTCCTTTACAACCCCATCCATGTATATATTAAACAGCCATGGAGACATTACACAACCCTGTTTCAGTCCCACATTGAAATCAAAGAACTCACTCAGCTCACCATCCACTAGCACCGTAGCCCTAGCTCCTTCGTACATACTTTTCACAGCACTCGACAATTTCCCCTCCACTCCATATATTCTTAATACCTTCAACATACTTTGCCTATCTATTCTGTCATAAGCTTTCTCCAAGTCCATGAAAGCAGCATACACTTTCTTTCCCTTCTCAAGATACTTCTCCACTAAATATCTTAGAACAAATATCTGATCTACACACCCTTGTCCCTTCTTAAATCCCTTTTGTTCTTCTCCAACTAGCTCCTCTGTCATATGCCTAACCCTATCAATGAGTATTCTACCACATATTTTACCAGTCACACTAAGAAGGCAAATACCCCTATGGTTACCACATACTTCTCTCTCCTCCTTTCCTTTGTATAAAGGAACAATTATACCTGATTTCCAGTCCTCTGGAACCCTTCCGTCTTCCCAAGCCAATCTACACAACATCCATATCCACCCCACAACAATCTCACCCCCATACCTCAGCATTTCACCACACACTCCATCGATTCCTGGGGCCTTTCCCAACTTGATCTTCTTCATTGCTTCCATTACTTCTGCCCTACTGATCTCTTCCTCCCTTCGCTCATCTTTTCTTCTCCCGACATTTCCCCAACCACTTATACTCGCACTGCTCTCACTCTCTACATTAAACAAATCCTCAAAGTGCTCCCTCCATCTCCTCAATTTCTCTCTCTTCTCCACCAACAATCTATTATTCCTATCTTTCACTCCCCCACTATTTCCCCTTTCACATTGCCTTACTTTCTTTACCTCCTTCCAAAACAATTTCTTATTCTCCCTCCATTTCACACCCAGATTCCTCCCAAACTCTCCATCCACTTTCTTCTTACTCTCCTTCACCAGTCTCCTCACCTCCCTTCTCCTGCTCACATATACCTCTCTCTTCTCTCTCTCATCTTCTCCCCTACCTCTCCTCACTAACCATTCACTATATGCCTTCTTCTTTTGTTCCACAGCTCGTTTCACCTCATCATTCCACCATGCTGTCCCTTGCACATGCTTGCATCTCCTCCTCACTCCACAAACCACCTCACACGCTGGGCCTTATCTCTTCCGTGAATATCTTACATACGTCTTCCACCCCTTCATTCTGCTCTAGCTCATACCTTCCCAATCTTTCTTCCACTATGCTTTTATACTCTGCCATTCTCTCACTATCTTGCAAATTCTCCACTCTTCTCACAGGTGCTGTTTCCTCCTGTCTTCCTCTTCGTCTCCTCATCCATTTTCTTTGCAGCTTTACCTTGGCCATCACTAAGTGATGGTTCGAGACTCCATTCCCCCACCCTCTCCACACTCTTACATCCAACCTTGTCTTCTCATTCGCTCATCCACACACACATAGTCTATCATTGCCTTTCGTTCAACAAGTTCACCATCCATCCTTCTCATTACTCTCCATGTATACCGGTGGATCATCTTATGCCGAAAGTAAGTGTTGGCTATTGGCAACCCCTTACCAGCACAGATGTCCACCAAAGCACTACCATTCCCATCTACTTCAGCTGGCACACCCCACTGACCAACCACTCCATCCACTCGTACATTCCCAACTTTGCCATTCATGTCTCCAATCAAAAGCACTATCTCGCTCCTCTCACATTTGTCCATACATGCTTCTACTCTCGCCCAGAACTCATCTTTCACTCTTGCCACATACAGACATACACAGTAAATGAACCTCTGGTAACTAATATCCCATGGCTTCTTAATATAATTACTTCCATTCTTCTTTCCTTCACCCAGCTTCACCAAAGACTTCGTATAGGACATGGAAACGATTAATTTCCTCCCAGAGATGTTTGACTGGAATAAAGGTATCCTACAGAAAAGGAGAGAAAGTGGTGTTCAGCTGTTCTAATGAGGGAAGTGTCCACAACCAAAAGAGTAAATGGAACTGAGATTGGGTTCTCATTTCGAGTAGATGAGTACTAAATGAGACGTAAATAGGTGGGATGGTTACATATCGGACTGGATAAAACTAACACATAAATAAATATATATATATATATATATATATATATATATTTTTATACGTACCGACAGAAAGAGAGGGAATATATATATATATATATATATATATATATATATATATATATATATATATATATATATATATATATGTGTGTGTGTGTGTGTGTGTAGGAGTCTCTGTGGTACAGTGATAGAGTGTGCGTTTCGCACGCTGGTGAGTGCTGGTTCGCCTCCCGCGAGAGTTGTAAAAACTTTGGGAAGCGTTCACAAAGCCACTTGCTACTTTCTTGGACACAAGGGGTGCTGTGGTTGAACCAGTGTCGCATACTAGGATGCTTGCACCCAGTCGGCTTAAGGCGGGCCGATTACACTTGGTTCACAGACCACACACACATCAAAGCCACTACAACACTATAGTCACACTCACAAGCACTTCTCACCCTAGATACAGTCTCTACCAGACAGCCTAAGCCACTGGGTAGAGATACAATGACTGTATCGCCCCTGCTTCGGTAGAGATAGGCCGGTCCTGCAGTGGACCTCAACGGCTGCTGCTGCTGATGATGATGATATATGTGTGGGTGTGTGTGTGTGTGTGTGTGTGTGTGTGGGTGTGTGTTTGTGTGTGGGTGTGTTTGTTAAGCTCCAGACGACTCTGCCAGGGACAAGGTAAATAGTTCATGACCATATTCTGGACACAGTAGACTCCGTAGCTTCTTATATTTCACAATTTTTTCTGCACCGTCCTCTATTATATCCATTTACGTTATTATAGCAATGTCGATATTGTTATATACATGCATCATAAGAGACAATGCTTAGGTGTAGTAAATTAAATGGCTTAGGGAAAGTGCTATGAAGCGATCTTCACGACTTAAAATATAACCCTCGGTTCAGTAATGTACAATGGAGTTTAGTCTTTTTACCTCCACATTATTTTATGAACTATAAAATGGGTCTTTTCGAACTGGAGGGGTATAGCATAAAATAAGCCCTTTCAAAGTGATAAATTTTCCCCAAGCAGAATAAAATCATCTGAAGGTAGCAGAACTAACCCGGAATACAGGTCACGGACTTGAAAGGCTTAAAGGATAAATTCAGGTTTGGAGAGACGTGTTTCAGGAACTGGGATACCCTCAGTGGACCTCCTGTGAGCATCAAAGCCAGGGTACTAAGTGAGGCTGCAGCTGGTGGTGTAGATAGATAGATAGATAGATAGATATACAGAGAGAGAGAGAGAGAGAGAAAAAAAAAAATTGAAGAAAATAATTGGAGTTAGGACAGTGTGTAATGCGGAGAGAGAGAGTGGGATGAGGAGAGAGTGAGTAGGGCAGAAGACAGTAAGTAAGGTTGGGGAAGACAGTAACAGGAAGGAGACGACTCTAGTAATGAGGGAGTGAATGGGGTTGTGGAAGTGGGATTTTGAGAGGATGTCTGAGGTCAGGAAGGTACATGTGAGGTTAGGAATGAGAGTGTGGAATTAGAAAGGAACGTGTAGAGTCATGGGAATGGGGTTTAGTTAGCCATTGAGAGGGTTTATAAGAGTGGGGTTAAGAAACAGTGAATAGGAGAAAGGTTTTGAGGGACTGAGTGGGATTGGGAAAAGAGAGTGAGATTAAGGATGAGGCGTAGTTCTGAGAAGGAGACAAAGATGTTTGGAAAGAATGTGTGGGCTTAGGAATGAATTAAGGGAGTTAAATAGGAGTGTAGGATTATGAAAGAGTGGGATTATGTGCAAGAGTCCAGCTATGAGTGAAATTCCTGTTTTGTGTGTGTGTGTGTGTGTGTGTGTGTGTGTGTGTGTGTGTGTGTGTGTGTGTGTGTGTGTGTGTGTGTGTGTGTGTGTGAGTGCGTGTGTATGTTTTTTTTGTGTGTGTGTCTGTGTCAAAAGGAGAGAGAGAGAGAGAGAGAGAGAGAGAGGCATGCAGACAAACGGTAAGACAGCTACCAAGAAAATGAATGCGAGTTTCAAAGGCAATGAAACAGCTACGAAAAAGGTTAAGCTGGTTTAAAAGGAGTAGGGAATAAGGGAACATCCGAGTACCCACCCAAACATATGCAAATTGGTCCAACAAAATCCCGATTCACCCTAATATACTCCCTGGCCGTCCTGTGATCTAAATTCGCCTGTGATCGCAAAAACAAAGTGGGGATAAAAATCTGCAATGATTCCCTGCCCACCTCGGCACTAGATTGGGTCATTATGCAGATTAAGGCCATTTAAGTTTACAAGGCGATGGAGGTGGTCTTATAATACACAGGGCTTCCCACTTTCCTACCTACCTCTTTACCTCTCTCATCTACCCATTCGCGCTTCTAAAATTTTCTGCTTTACTATTTTCATTCTCCCTTACTCATTTCTGTCTTCCTTCCTTACTCTTTTCTATCTTCCTTCCTTCTTGTTTTCTTTCTTCTTGACTCATTTCTGTCGTTCTGATTTACTCGTTTCCAATCTTTCTTTCTTTATCTTTCCCAGCTTTCTTCCTTACTGTTTTCTATCTTCCTTACTCTATTCCTATCTTTCTCCCTTTATCTTTTCCACCTTTCTTTCTTACTATTTTTATCTTCCTTACTTTTTTGTCTTCATCACTCATTTCTTGCTTACTTTTTTACCTTTTTCTTCATTTCTGTTTTCTGTCTTTCTGCCTTACTCTTTTCTATCTTTTTCTTTCTGTCCATCATCTCTTTTATTCTCCACTCCTTTCCTTGACCATCCTACACATTCTTTTTTTTTTTTTTTTTTTTTTTTTGGTATGAATTATCCCATCGACGATGAGATGGAAGAATGGAGTGGAGAGGTATATGAGAGAGGGGGGATGAGCTGGGAGGGAGGGCAGCGAAATGGCTGGACACAGGGCGACATGGAGGCGATTTGTTTGTAGCCACCCCTTACGGGATTAAAGTGTCTTGGAGTAGATAGATATATATTTTGTTTGCTCTGTCATACTATCTCTTATGATATTTTCTCTCATTTCCTCCCAGCTTTTAAATGATTCTCTTATAATATCTTGTCTCTCTTTCATTCCCATTCCAGTTTCTCCCTCCCTCCTTAGCTTCCCCATCTCTCCCCCCTCCTTGACTCCCACCGTCTTCATTACCATACTTTCGCCCCTCCCTTCCACTGTCTTTCCCTCCCTCTTTTATTTCTTCTCTCTCCCTGCCCATATTCATTCTTGATCCTCCATTTGTTTCTTACCGTAATCCTCCCTCCCTCCTTACATTCTCCATCCTTTCCTCCCTTTCCCCTCCTCTTCATATTTTGCTACCTCCCTTTTTCCCCCTTTTCTTCCTCCCTCCTCACGTTATACTTCCTTTCCCACTCCCTACCCACATTCTCCTTCATTTTCATCAAAATGTCCTTATTTTCCTCTTTCTCTACCTCCTTTCCTTCTTTTCCTATGTACTCCTTCTCTCGTAGCTGTTGCCGAGGCGTTTTCCAAAAACAATAGATTATAGGGTTGTAAGAGGAGAGAATTTTCAAATTGGTCTTGTCGAGGATGGCAGGAGAAAGATAACGATGAGTCTGGGATTTAAATGCAGCTTTATTCTCAAAGGGAGTTATCTTGACAAGAGCAGTACTAAGGTGAGGGCAGTTTATGCTAGCTAACGGTGCGCCCTCTATTCCTGCTTTTTCCATCGTGTTTTTTCTCCTGTTTCCTACCGCGTCCCAACCGCTTCTGACCTGTCTCTCCAATATCCCCTGTATATGACTGGTTGGGTCATGTGTGTGGGCATGTGTATGAATCTGTGGTGATTTCCATCAAGTGTGTGGTGTGGCTTTCCTTGACGTCACGTTGCACTGTGTGTGACATTCCCTAGCTAGAATTCCCACTGCTGTTTCCCCCAGCTCTCTCAAATTTAGGGACGACTTTCTTCAAACCACTATATCACATATTAGCACTAGCTATTATGTAGTCTGTTATATCTTAGTACCTTGACATCGCTCGGTCACGCCAAGCTGTTGTACCTAAGACAGCTTGTTACATTGTCAAAACATAGTAATACATGGTATTCATCACAACATAATATAGACACTATAATATTGTAAAAACAAAACATATCGTAGCAATATATTGAATGGAGTAAATACATTTGTTCTTTTTATTTGTGAGGAAGAAGGAATCAAAGGCCGCGAGCCCACAAAACTGTTCCTTACAAGAGAAAAACAAAATACAAGAGAGAGCAAAATTCATGATCAGATAATTTCGAGATGCCTGGACACTGCGTTTGAAAGACTGGAGATAATAGGAAACAGGTTATACAGACAGAGGGAGATAGTTCCAGATATGACCTTTTGCATAAATGAAGGACTGGGAGTAATGGTTAACTCTTGCTTTATAGAGTTGGACAGAAAAGGGATGCGAGTTTTCTGCTAGACGGGTGCTATGCGCCTCTCATAGAGGTGGATGAATGCATGCAGGCAGTTCAGAGGTGCAGTGACCATTGAAGTAGTGGTAGAAAAGAGATAAAGATGTGACAGTGCGGCGAAGAGACAGAGGTTGAAGGGAGTCAGTAAGAGGAGGAGAGTTAATGAGACGAAAAGCCTTTGACTCCACCCTATTGAGAAGAGCTGTATATGGGGAACCTCCCCACATGAGAGTTGTACTCCACGCAGGGGCGGATAAACCCCTGTATAGAGTCAACAATTGTGGAGGGGTAAAGAAGGAACAGAGTCGGCTTAGCACACCTAGTCTCTTGGAAGCAGCTTTTACAAGAGATGTGATATGATCTTTCCAAGATAAGTCCCGTGTAAATGAAACCCCAAGCATGTTTAAGGATGATGCAGGATTAAGCTGAATATTATTAAATATTAGTGGGTATACCTGTGGAAGATTTTGTTCGGTTGATAGGTGTAAAAACTGAGTCTTTCATGCATTAAGAACAACCAGATTATTTTTACCCCGGTCAGAGATACGAGCCAAGTCAGACATTAGGTGTGCCATAGCCTCAACCATTGTTTGCTGAAGTAATTGCTGAGATGAAAGTTGTGGGAACAGAATGGAAAGGTGAAGGGTGGAGTCATCAGCGTATGAGTGGATAGGCTTAGATGTACAGCTTAGAAGGTCACTGATGAGTAAAAGGAAGAGAGTTGGTGATAAGACAGAGCCCTGAGGAACACCACTGTTAATAAATCTAGCAGAAGAACGATGGCCGTTTACAATATCGGCTATTGAACGGCCAGAAAGGAAGCTAGAGATGAAGGCACAGATAGAAGGATAGAAACCGTAAGAGGGCAGTTGGAAATTAAAGATTTATGCCAGACTCGATCGAAAGCCTTTGAGATGTCAAGTGCAATGGCTAAGCTTTCGCCAAAGTCCCTAAAGGAGGGTGACCAGGAGTCTGAAAGGTAGGTGAGAAGATAGCTGGTGGAGTGTCCATGACAGAACCAATACTGACGAACCGAAAGAAGGTTGTGATAGGAAAGATGCTTTAAAAGTTTTCTATGAAGAATTGACTCAAAAACTTTTGAGATACAGGATGTTAAAGCAATTGGACGATAGTTAGAGGGTTGGGAATGGTCACCCTTTTGGGGGACTGGTTGAATGACAGCAAACTTCCAGCACACATTGATAGACAAAGGCAAAAGAGTTTGCTTAGGCAGTGTAAGCACAGAAGCACAGTTCTTGAGAACAACAGGAGGGACTCCATCAAGCCCATATGCCTTATTAGTATTGTGACCTGTGATGGTTGAAAATAGATCAGCTGAAGAAATTTTAGTGTCAGCCATGAGGAAGTCAGAGGGGGGAAGTGATGGAGGAACAGCACCGGAATCATCTAAGGTGGAATTGGGGGAGAAAGTCTGAGTGAAGAGATCTGCTTTATCTGTAGAAGAAATAGCTACAGAGCCATCAGAGTAGAAAAGAGGAGGGAAGGATGATGAGGTAAAGTTGTTAGAAAGGTTTTTGGCAAGGTGCCAGAAGGAGCACGAAGAGTATGAGTTTGAGAGTTGGGAGCATTTTGTATGGATGAAATTATTTTTAGCAGAGCGAAGAACAGACTTAGCACGATTCTGGGCAGAAACGTATAAAAGATGTGATTCAGGGGTGGGTTCGTTCTGGTACCTATTATAGGCCCTGTCCTTGTTCTGGGCAGCATTAGAACAAGCGTGATTAAACCAAGGCTTTCTTGCATTAGTCAAAGGATATTAGAAAGGAATGTATGCTTCCATGCCTGAGAGAATAACCTCCGTAATGCACAAGGCACACTGAGATGACTCCCGGCCATGGAAGCAATAATCATTCCAGGGAAAATCAAAGAAGTACTGTCTCAAGGCCTCCCAATCCGCAGGTCCAAAGTGCCACAGACGACATTTCTTCGGTGGGTCCACAGGCTGTACCAGAGCGATAGGACAGGTTAAGGTGATAAGATTGTGATCGGAGGAGCCCAACGGAGAGAAAAGATTAACAGTGTAAGCAGAAGGATTAGTTGTAAGGAGGAGATCAAGTATGTTGGAGCTCTCTCCAAGCCAGTCAGGGATACGGGTAGGGTACTGTATAAGCTGCTCTAGGTCATTAAGGATAGAAATGGTGTAGGCTTGTTCACCAGGTGGATCAGTTAAAGGAGAGGAGAGCCAAAGGTGGTGGTGAACATTGAAATCTCCTAGAATGGAGATTTCAGAGAAAGAAGAAAAGGATAGAATGCATTCCATCATAGAAGTAAGACAGTCAAAGAATTTTTGAAAGTAGAATTAGAAGATAAGTAAACAGTGTAGATATATTTAGTCAGAAAATGACAGGAAAGCCGAAGCCAGAGTGTAGAGAATTCAGAAGAGTCAAGTTCAGGAACACGAGAGCAAGATAAGGCGTTGGATATATATACACAACAGCCACCTTTGGCTTTGAAATGAATATAGAGAAAGTAAGAGGATAAAGAAAAGGATCTGTTGTCAGTTTCCTCAGACAGCTGAGTCTCAGTTAGAAAAAGGTGAGGTTTAGAGAAGGAGAGCTGGTGCTCAACAGTGCGAAAGTTAGAGGAAAGGCCGCGAATGTTGTAGAAATGAAGAAGAGAGTCAGACAGTGGTTCCAGGCAGCTCAAGTCATCACCGGGATTGGGACGGAAGGTGGGGGCATTTATGGTCCCCTCCCCCAGGGACTCCAAAGCCAAGTGCTGTGCTGCTATGATTTTTATTTTTTTTTATTTTGGAAAAGGACTTGTGGTGTGTACTGTGCATGAAGTTTGGTGTTGATGGTAGTAAAAATTGAACACAGAACACTGTATCTTAGTGATATAATGTATATACGCATTAATACAAAGGTAATATGATGGCAGTACTATTACACGTCTATAGTAGTAAACTGTATTAAGAATTAGTCATATGTAAGTGTATAGGCTACCTATTATCTATGTATATACGATATTTATTAATATTGTTGTATAAAATGGATACATATATATCAGTTATACCATTTATGGATCGTTAGATTAATATTATATAATATGTTACCCCATAATTTTCCTTCATTTTCTTTCTTTGTATCTGTCTATCTATCTATGTATCTATAGCCCGACGCCCTAATCCCGCAAAGGCTGGCCACAGACAAAACGCCTCCAAGTTGCTCTGTCACCCACCATTTGACTACACTCCCTCCAACTCACCCCCTATCCCTCATATACTTCTCAACTCCATTCCTCCACCTCATCCTCGGTCTACCCCTCCCTCTCCCTCCCTCCACCTCACCTACATACACCCACTTAGTCAGTCTTGCATTCTCCATTCTCTCCACATGTCCGAACCACCTCAGTGTATTTCTCCTAATCTTCGCAACCACATCCACATCCACCCCACAACGTTCCTTCACTTCTTCATTCGTCAACCTGTCCCTCCATGTCACTCCACATGCTCCTCTCAAGTAACTCATTTCTGCTGCTCTCACTCTTGACTTGTTACCCTCTTGCAGGGTCCACGTCTCGCTTCCGTATGTCAGGGTAGGGATCACAATACTATCATGCAGTGACTTCTTAACTTCCATACTCACCTCCCTATTCCTCATCGCTACTTTCAGTGAACCAACAACCTTCCTTCCCTGCTGTACCCTTTCACGCACTTCATCTCCCAAAGTTCCATCCTTACTCATCACACTGCCCAAGTACTTGAATGCACTCACATTCTCCATATCCTCACCATCCAACCTAACTGTACATTCTGTGACTTCATTCCTCTCGAACACCATTACTTTATTTTTGTTTACATTAACTTTCAGCTTCCTCCTCCTACACACTGTCCCAAATTCATTCACCAAACCTTGCAACTCCCATTCACCTTCACTCAACAATACTGTATCATCAGCAAACAGCAACACCGGAATCTTCCAAATCTCACCCTCATTCATCAGAGCCACCCCCACATCCACTGCCCTACCTTGCACCTCCTTTACAACCCCATCCATGTATATATTAAACAGCCATGGAGACATCACACAACCCTGTTTCAGTCCCATATTGAGATCAAAGAACTCACTCAGCTCACCATCCACTCGCACATTAGCCCTAGCTCCTTCGTACATACTCTTCACAGCACTCAACAATTTCCTCTCCACTCCATATATTCTTAATACCTTCAACATACCTTGCCTATCTCTTCTATCATAAGCTTTCTCCAAGTCCATGAAGGCAGCATACACTTTTTTTCCCTTCTCTAGATACTTCTCCACTAAACATCTTAGAACAAATATCTGATCTGCACACCCTTTTCCCTTCCTAAATCCCCCTTGTTCTTCTCCAACTAGCTCCTCTGTCATATGCCTAACCCTATCAATGAGTATTCTACCATATATTTTACCAGTCACACTAAGAATGCAAATACCCCTATGGTTACCACATACTTCTCTCTCCCCCTTTCCTTTGTATAAAGGAACAATTATACCTGATTACCAGTCCAATCTACACAACTTCCATAACCACTCCACAACAATCTCACCCCCATACCTCAGCATTTCACCACACACTCCATCAATTCCTGGGGCCTTTTCCAACTTGATCTTCTTCATTGCTTCCACTACTTCTGCCCTGCTGATCTCTTCCTCCCTCCTCTCATCTCTTCTTCTCCCAGCCATTCCCCAACCACTTATACTCGCACTGCTATCACTCTCTACATTCAACAAATCCTCAACATGCTCCTTCCATCTCCTCAATTTCTCTCTCTTCTCCACCAACAATCTATTATTCCTATCTTTCTCTCCCCTACTATTTCCCCTTTCACACTGCCTTACTTTCTTTACCTCCTTCCAAAACAATTTCTTTCTCTCCCTCCATTTCACACTCAGATTCCTCCCAAACTCCTCATCGACTTTCTTCTTACTCTCCTTCACCAGTCTCTTCACATCCCTTCTCCTGCACACATATACCTCTCTCTTCTCTCTCTCACATTCTCCCCTACCTCTACTCACTAACCATTCACTATATGCCTTCTTCTTTTGTTCTACAGCTCGTTTCACCTCATCATTTCACCATGCTGTCCCTTGCACATGCTTGCATCTCCTCCTCACTCCACAGACCACCTCACACACTGCACCTATCTCTTCCATGAATATCTTACATATGTCTTCCACCCCTTCCATCTGCTCTAGCTCATACCTTCCCAATCTTACTTCCACTATGCTCTTATACTCTGGCATTCTCTCACTATCATGCAAATTCTCCACTCTTCTCACAGGAGCTGTTTCCTCCTGTCTTCCCCTTCTTCTCCTCAACCATTTTCTTTGCAGCTTTACCTTGGCCATCACTAAGTGATGGTCCGAGACTCCATTCCCCCACCCTCTCCAAAGTCTTGCAACCAACACTTGTCTTCTCACTCGCTCATCCACACACACATAGTCTATCATTGCCTTTTGTTCAACAAGTTCACCATCCATCCTTCTCATTACTCTCGATGTATACCGGTGGATCATATTATGCCGAAAGTAAGTGTTGGCTATTGCCAACCCCTTACCAGCACAGATGTCCACCAAAGCACTACCATTCCCATCTACTTCAGCTGGCACACCCCACTGACCAACCACTTCATCCACCCGTACATTCCCAACTTTGCCATTCATGTCTCCAATCAAATGCACTATCTAGCTCCTCTCAAATTTGTCCATACATGCTTCTACTCTCGCCCAAAACTCATCTTTCACTCTTGCCACTCGGTCCTCTGTCAGAGCATACACACATACAATCACCCACGCTTGTATACCTACTTTCATCCTCACCCATACAATCCTTGCACCCACTGTTCCATACTCACTTATATTCTCCTTCCAATTCTTGCTTATCATCAGACATACTCCCTCTCTTGCCCTCTCGCTCTCATTTATCTCCCGTACATATACCTAAACCATATTCCCATTCTCTCACCCTTTCACCTACCCATTTAGTTTCAGTCAATCCACATATATCCACTTTTGCATCCTTAAGCACCTGAACAATCTCTCACTCTTTCACTTCATCATTCACTCCTCTCCCATTCCAAGTTCCCACCCTCAGAATGTCCTTTGTCCGTTCCTTAGTCGTCAACGGATGGTCCGTCCTGGTTCTAGGAGGTCTATTCTCTTGTTTAGTTAGTTCTTTTTACGGGGTGGGGCACTAACCCACCAGCAACCCTTTTAGTCGCCTCATACGACAAGCAGGGACACTGGAGCAGTATTCATGAAACCACCCTACCCCCAGGGGTAACTTTGGATGTGTATATAGTCTGTGAACCAAGTGTAATCGGCCCGCCTTAAGCCGATTCGGTGCAAGAATACTAGTATGCGACACTGGTTCAACCACAGCACCCCTTGTGTTCGCCAAAGTAGCAAGTGGTTTGGTGAACGCTTCCCAAAGTTTTACAACTCTGGTGGGAGGTGAACCCGCCCTCAACAGCACAATATTGTGCATGGTCTCACTTTAATGTTTACTCTTCCTCCCGTAAATACTGATTCCAAGTTTGCAATCCTTGCTTGAATTCTGTGTATAGCCAATAGTAATATACTAAATTTAATGGAGAAGATCACAAAGATGAGTGAAGTTGGGCTATACGCATAATATGGATTGAACATACTCGTACTCAATTCTTTGCAGGGCTTCATTGTTTGACTGATTAATTTCAGTTTCAAACTTAAGTGAAGTCAACTTAATATTTATGCTTTTGTTTAAATCGATCTTAGGCAGTGCTGGGCAGGTGCGCAAACACTGGAGCACCTTTGCGCTTTGGTGAATATGGTTTGCGCATTGCACACCGCACGAGACCATGCACAATATTGCACTGTCACACCTGCCTTGCACACCAGTCCTGTGGTTTGTGCACTGTGCAATCCAAGAGACACGTGGTCTTGGGAGCTTCCCGTATGTCTGGACAAGGAATGGGGAAGGCTCAGGTGGGTCACGAGGGTTCTGCTGGGGGGAGGTGGGAGGGATGGAGGGTAGTGGCGTTTCATAAAATGCTTCAACAGAGATAATGTATTTTAATAAATTTTAAATTCTTATTAGTAGTAGTAAATAATAAATTAAAAATACATTATTTATTAAGAGTAGCATATGCAATTCCTTGAAAAAATAAATAAAACATATTATTTAAATCAAATATTCACAGCCTAATAATTTATCAGGCTGTGGATATTTGATTTAACCCATCACGTCCCGAGCTATTTCGCATCTCCGACACTCCCCAATCCCGAGGTATTTTCGAAAATTTTATTTTTGGCTAAAACCTCTGCTTTTGGTGAAAAACATCGAAATTTCATAGAGAAATCGCTCACCTGAGGTTGAAAATACTCGATCCAGGTAGCAGTACCTCCTTACCCTCTGTGGGAGGGTAACTATTTCACACCACTCATAAACGGTATTTATTTATTTACTTGGTACGAATTTATATGTAGTATGAGAGTAAATTGGTTTTCAAACAGTAATATAGGCATTATAAGCATTGTTTCACTCACTAACTCATCACCATACCTGACCTTCTTTTGCCACATTACCTGATCATCATTTCTGACTGTTTCTTCCTCTAATGCTATGTAAACTTTGTCCTCCACATTGTCATTGATTGGGGAATAACTCTGGCCCTGAATGTCTTTATTGGCCAGGTCACTGGTAACAGGTAAATTGCCGAAACAATGGCGTGCGGGGGGGGGGGAGGATATGCGGTGTAAGGCATTGTCCCTGCTTGGCATCTTGTAGAGAAATAGAGGAAGGTGTCCCGTGTATATGTACGAAAAATCACGCGCAAAAATTGAAAATTGTGCAAATTAGGGACCTTGCAATTGCACGACGTACCAGTACATCGTCGGAACTGGCAAATGCAAAATGTTGCAAAGTACCCATATGTCGATGGGACGTCTTGGGTTAAATAATATGTTTTAATGGTTTTTGTAAGGAATTACACATGCTGTTGTACATCTATATTGAATTATTAAATAAAACATCTTGCGATAGTGCAGATAATCGTAAAATTGGCAACATCACAGCCTTTGTTTACCTGTACCTCCGTTCCTTAGCCTCCTCACTCCTCTGTTTGAACTTCCATGAGTGAAAATGTTACTACATGACACTATTGTGATACCAACACTAATGTATGGAAGTGAAGAATTGACCTTGTTGAAGGGACAGAAGTCAAGAGTGAGAGCTGTGGAAATAAATGAGTTATTTGAGAAGAGCATATGGAGTTAAATGGAGAGACAGACTGACAAATGAGAAAGTGAAGGATCGTTGTGGTGTGGATGTGGATGTGATAGGAAACGTTAGGAGAAACACACTGAGGTGGTTTGGTCATATGGAGAGGATGGAGAGTGAGAGACTAACGAGGAGAGTGTGAGTGAGGTGGAAGGGGGCAGAGGGAGAGGGAGGCCAAGGATGAGATGGAAGGATGCAGTGGAGAAGTATATGAAAGAGGGAGGGGGTGAGCTGGGAGCAGGGCAGTGAAATGGCGGGGAACAGGGTGACATGGAGGCGATTTGTTGCTTGTTTGTGGCCAGTGGCCACCCCTTACGGGATTAAGGCGTCTGGCAATAGATAGATAGAATAATAATAAACAAAGGTAAGTAAGTACGCTAATTTATTTAAATATCTCAATATTTTACAGTAATTCCCACAAATATATGCAAATGGTTTGTGCTAGCACTTAGTGACATTGTGCAAGCTAAATATTAGATTGTGCACTTGTGCAAATTATAAATAATAAAAAATAATTATAATAAATAAAAGTAAGTATGCTATTTTATTTAAATATCTCAATATTTTACAGTAATTCCCACAAATATATGCAAATGGTTTGCGCTTGTGCTTTGCGACATTGCACAAGCTAAATACTTGTCAGATTGCACACTTCCGTTTGTGCAAGGTAGTGAACTGTGGATTGCGCATTGTGCTTGCACAAGGTCCTTCTTCATTTGCGCTGCCCACCACTGATCTTAGGTAGTAGTTGGAAGTGTTTATGTGTGTGATTAAGGATGGCACAGTGATTGTTCTTAACTAAGGTGGACAAAGATGGTGTAAGTACAGACAAGCAATCAAGTACTACAGTATGTATAGTCCTGATGCTGAAGTATGGGATAGTGGTGTATTTGGACATATTTCGAAAAATGATATGTTATAAATGAAGTTGAAAAACTGTGAATGCCCGATGTGCTGATCAGGGCCGGTTTTAGAGGAGAGCATGGGGGGGCAATGCCCCACCAAATTTTCGACTGTCCCCCCAAATGCAAATTATCAGTATATGATATGCCCCCTAGCTACGGCTTTGTGCCCCATCAATATAAGTAGCTGCCTCTTCAAGTGGAGCAGTCTAGAACCGGCACTGGTGCTGATGGTGGGTGAGTTTTACTGGAGCAATTGTGATGTTGCATTGCTGATGAATGTCATGATTGTTTATGATAGCCATTTCACAAAGGACTGTTCCAGTTGGCTGAAACGTGAAGATGTATCTGGGACAAAGATGAACAGCATGTAAGGATATACGACACTTGCGTTCAGTCGTTGATTCACTAGCGAAAGTGGCAGCGTCATGTCTCTTGGAGACCATGATGAGTTCTGTGTTGGTGTTGATGTTGATGGTGACCAGGGTGTCAGTCTTCTTAGAAGGAAGAGGGTATATTTCATAGAATGTGAACAGATTATCTGTAATGAATGGTACATGAATTATTACTGATGTTCGTTTTAGAGTCGCTTCTAAGTATGAATAATATAACATGAATTTCATGTCCTGAAACAATGGCTTCAAACCATGTATATGTATGCCTTGATTGATTACTTGACGTAGATCGTGAACTGGAAGTAAGTTTATGGTGATCTTGCCATTACCAGCATTTGCAGCACCTTTCATCAAAGCTTGATAACGAACCCTAATGTTGTTTAACTGAAGCATTATTAATAAACTGATCCAGTCATGCTGAAGTAGATGATAATGATGATGCGCATTGGGGAACTGGGGCTTAGAGAACGATAAATTTGCTCATCATTTCACCGATAGAAATATTAAATCGATACCTAAATCTTGTAAATGCTGTATTGTGATATTTGTAGCAATAGTTGCACCTATTATTGTTTGTTTGTCATGAATCTCAGTTTATTTTTGTACATATCAATTTCTTCTATTGTATTGTAGTTGTTTGCGTTTAGTTTCCGGCCGTGTCTGAGGTTACGTAATTGCTAGCTAACTTCCTTGAGACCCTTTTTAAATTATCACTATGAATTCTCTTTGCTCCACCACTCGACAGTGACTTAATTACTACCTTATTGGCTGGTCTCTTAATTTCTCTATATGGGCCTTCAAATTCCGGTGATAGACTACAATGTCTAGCGTGAATGATGCCATAGAGAATGTCGCCTATGCTGATAGATGATTCTTTTGCCTTTTTGTTAAATGACTCCATTTTTTCTTTGGACATTGATCATTGTTTCTTTACTATTTTGTGTAGCTCTTGGAATTCACGCAAATGGAGTTTAGGATAATCGTCGTAACTCTATACAGGCAAATTTTCACCTTCCAGAACCTTGTACGGTAACCTTTTGTCTGTCCCATTGGTAAAGAAATCGGGCGTGTCTCCTGTAGACTTGTTTATTGCACAACTAATGGATGCTTCCACTCTGGGAATCCAATCATCCCAGCTTGCACAATTTTCATTTTTAATGTCTCATAACATATTTAACCCTTTTTCGTTTTGCCCCTCTACCAACCAATTGGATGCTCGATGTTAGGCTGAGACACTGACCTTTTTTATATTGTATTGTTTACAAATTTCTTGTAAGATTTCATTATGAAATTCACCTCCATTATTACTTATTAATACCTTTGATGTGGTGAGTCTACAGATAATATTATCTATGAGTACCCTCGACACTCTTTCGGGTCTTATCCTTAATTGGGATAAAAAACACAAATCTTGAAAAGTAATATGTAGCAACAAAGAGATACTGATTATTATTGTAAGATAAGGGTAACTTAAGTAAACTGCGACAGCGTCTCGCAGTATGTTAGGTACAGGATATTTCCTTGTAGGTCCAGGTGTTAACGTATAACCTTTGTGTCTTGCACACGAGTTGCATGTATCAGTATGATCGTGTATGTCTTTGCATAACGATGGCCAGTAGTATAACATCCGGCCTTGTCTGACTGTCCTATCTTTGCCAGGATGTCCTGCATGTGGACCATATTCTACTGTCCTTAGAAAATGAGGTATCATTTCATTAGGTACCACTAGATGTCTGTTATTTCTTCTATGATTTGGTTGTCTTGGGTTCATCCTATATAAGGCATTATCGACTCTTGTGAATTGTTTTAGTTGTATATGAAGCTTGGGTAATTGTATGTCCTTGCCACTCTCCAGTTTGTATATAACTTTAGATCACGTTGGATCAAGTGTCTGTGTTTTTGAGATTTCGTCATAGTTGGGAATTTTTTCCCTTAGACGTAATGTTGTGACATGAGTTGTTGTTGGGTTCCTAGATAAAGTGTATGCGTCTAAATTTATTTTGCCTTGTCTATAATGAATATGTGTGCATTATTATTTATTACCGCACATTTCCATCTTGTTCTCCAAGAGAGGAATTTTTCTTGGAACATGCCCATGAGTGGTTTATGGTCAGTGAATAGATGAATTTCGTAATCATATACCAAATGTCGACCTTTTGTACTGAGAAGGCTACTGCAAGTGCCTCTAGGTTTGTAGTACAATAATTTTTCCCTGCACCTTTTATTTGTCTGCTAGCGCATGCAATTGGTTGATTTTTTTCGTGCTTATCTTCTTGCATCAATACGGCCCCTAATCCTTCAAGAGATGTATCTGTGGCAATTATAAATGGGTTTGTGAAATTAGGATAGGCCAAGCAAGGTGCACATGTAAGATTATCTTTTAACCCGCCATGTGCCGGCTATTTTTAGCCCTATGGGTTATCCCAGTGCCGGCCCTTTTTTGACCCTATTTGGGAGGGCTAAAATGATGGATTTTGACGTGGAAACTACGAATTTCGTCATTAAAATGCTCACCGAGGCTTGGAAATCAGTTTTATTGAGTCCTGCATACTCAAGTACAGGTATAGCCGCTCACTCAAACTCACCACGTACATGAGAGAAAGCCGTTTTCTATGTAAGGTATACTTGGGTTTGCTGGGAAGGTATAGCCATGTTCAGTACACTTTTCTCATTACTTATTACTTCAGCATCTATCACAATTTGCATGTCTTTCTCACTGTGAATGCTTTATCTTACACTTACTTGAAGATAGGTACAACCTGACTTCATTACATACAGTCCTGGCACTTACAAGAAGATATTTACAACTTGACTTCACTATATAGTCCTTACACTTACAAGAAAATATTCACAACTTACACTTGCATGAAAATATTTACGAAATGTCTTTACTATATGCAACACTGGGTGAGAAACACAGGCAGAGTGAGGCAAAGCGAGCGAGAGGTGGGGAGCGAGTGAATGTATGGCCTTGACAGCCTGGGGGATGGTAGAGGAACAGTTATCTTACATGCCTGCCAGTTTTTAGCCGCGAATCTTGAAAAATGCAGTCACAGTAAAGTTTTTATTTTAAACCATTTTAAAATGGCACTGGCACTGGCCACAGAATTATGTCAGACCATTTTAAAATGGCACTGGCACGCAGTGGGTTAATTCATTAAATGCGTGTTCTTGTCCCCCTCCCCACTGAAATATAGCTTGTTTTCTTCAGTAGGTGGAATAATGATTCTGCTATGTGAGAGAATTGTTGTATGAATGATCTGTAATATCCAGCTAGTCCTAAAAACTGTCTTACTTTAACCACAATTTTGGGTTCAGGAAAATCTCTTATTGCTTGTTTTTTTTCTCGTCTGAGGTGTGTATGCCTCCTGCATCAAGCCTGTGGCCTAAGAGTTTTATTTCCTTAAAGCAAAATTTGCATTTAGACAGTTTAATTTTCAAACCAGCATTGGCTTACTTGTGCAGGACCTGGTCTAATTTCTGTAAATGTTCATCTATTGTATGTGTTGCAATTATGATGTCATCCAAGTAGACAAAGATACCATTGCCTAACATTCCTGACAATACACCATTCATTAACCCCTCAATGTCCGCCGGTGTCCAATGACATGTAGCCGATAAATGTCCACAGGCGTCGTTTGAGCGCAGCCTATAAAAAAGTGCGAAAAATTTTGGGAAGCGAACGAACGTTCTGAATGTCTTCAGACTGACCTCCACTACATTCCCATACACCTCATCACGCAGTTCAGAGCTTGCAGCTGTAATGAGTGGATTTTCGATTTTTTTGCTCCTGGCCATGCCTAAACAAGCACAACTACACCTATTATCTCGACCCAGGCAGAAAATATCATCTTTGTCCTTTCTTGCAAATCATACACAAACACCTGTTTACATTTATGAAGTAATACAGGCACAAACAAAAAGACATGATACTAAATGAAAAATATATTTTTGTCTTCGTATCTTTACCTATTTGCTCAGGTTTATTATATTGGTTTGGATCATTCGATGCAGTGCAACTTGTAGAAAACTGTGAAAACTTTCGAGAATTGAACGAACATCTGGGACATGAGACTGACCTTCACGCTCTCACACCTCATCTGTCACTGTCAGTTCACCACCTGCTGCTGTGACGAGTGGATGTACGATTTTTTCGCTCGTGGCCATGCCTATACGCACATAATTACACCCATTATCTCGGCTCAGACAGAAAATATCTTTTTCCTCTCTAGCAAAACACAAACAACCACCCTGTTGATGATTATAAATAAACACAGGCTTAAACAAAGAAGACATGATAAAAGAACAATTCATTTTTGTTTGGTAACTTTACCTATTTGTTCAGGTTTGTTGCACTGTTTAGGATCATTTTACATATTCTTTGCCTTTTACAAGCATAACAGGATAGTTTTCTGTGTTCACGTGGTGTTCTCTTCCTGCTAATCAGTTCGTGCGAGGTGCGTATGGCAGGTTGTCTCGCAATTGTGGACGTGTAAAGTGTTGGGAAACGCCCAGCTGTACCCTTTTCCTTGATCTAGGCAAAAAATATCATACTTTCCCACACTCACGAAAGATAGGCAGCAATATATATTGCGAAAATAACACGGTAAAATGATATGGGTGAACGTGTCATTACAGAAAAAATACGTTTTCCCCCGTCTGTCAACGTATTTATTTCTGCTTTGTCTCAGTATTCGTAATAATTAGACTTACTCGTATTTATAAACTGCATTACGATTCTATTTTTAGCCATGCACGTGGTGTGGAAGCGGCAAGTTGAGGCCCAGCTTCCCTAATCAGATCTGACCCTCCACTTTTATCTCCCATGGGAGAGTGTAGCCTCAGGAGATAGGCAATTTTTTCATTCAGGATGGCAAATTCAACCCTTTCCCTCCTTTTTCCAAGCATGGGCACAACAATAACATAAAAAATAACTCGACACTATCACAAACATATTTTATATCAAAAAGGTGAAAAAATATTCATACTGTTTTTTTTTTTAGCCAGTCCTAACATATTATGTACTGAATAATTCAATACCATCATATATGTGCAACATTTCAGCACCATTCACATTGTTTTGGGGGGTTAAAAAAATTATAACAACACGTGCGACGTTGCAGTACGGCAGCTCCTCTTGGTGGCAAATATTGGTTGCTGGTATTTCTGCAACTTTCACGCTCTATTGCAAGCCACAGAATGGGTCTAGGAAGCTGGGATTTGCACTGTTAGGCGCGTCTGAACTTTCTCTTCAATATAGCAAGAAAAAAAAATCAATTTTTGAAACTTCAGAAAAAGGCCCCGGTGTCGGCCTGGGGTGCACATAAAATTCTGGACCCATGGCCATGGAGAGGATAATCATTGGAATGTGCCTGGAGCTGTCCTTAATCTCACCGGCATTCGTTTATACTGATAATGCCCTGTATTTGTAGAGAAAGCAGTGTATTTGTGAGAATTGTCATCTAACTCGATTTGGTAATATCCATTATGCAAATTGCTTATGGAAAATTATATATTTTCTGGGCCAACTTTTTGCAAGATGTCACTTAACAATGGCATACGAATCTGGTCTGGGACTGTGTGTTGATTTGATTTGTGATAACCAATGACTTCACGCATTTCACCGTTTCACTTGGGCATGAAAAATAATCAGGCATTCCATGGGGAGAGTGATGGCTCAATAAGACCCATTTTTAACATTTTATCAACATCCTGATTTGCAAGGGTACGTTGTGAGTGTGATTCACTATATGCTGGTACATATATTGGTTGTGTGTCCTGATGTACTTTAATCTTGTTTTTAATGTTGAGCTAAAATTGTACATTCTTGTAGTTTATCGTGAATCGTACAACTGCGGGATGTTGATTGTTAATAAATTCTTGAGGCATTAATTGACTGTAGTTGTAGTAGTTCGTAGTATCGTTGCCACCCAAAGTCTCGTAGCTGTAGCCAAGGCATTTTCCAATAATGTTAGATTATAGGGTTGTATGCAGAGAGAATTTTCAAGTTGGTCTTGTCGTGGACGACAGGAGTCTGGGGTTTGATTGCACTTTTATTCTCAGGAAGGAGATATCTTGACAACAGCAATACTAAGGTTTATGCTAGCCAACGCCGTGCCCTTTACTCCTGCCTTTCTCACCGTGCCTCTCCTGTTTCCTGTCGTGTCCCAACCACTTCTGACCTGTCTCTCCAAGTTCCCCTGTATATGACTGGTTTCATCATGCGTGTGGCACGTATATGAATCTGGTGATTTCCATCAGGTGTGTGGTGTGGCTTTCCATGACGTCACGTTGCGCGGATTGCGACATAGAATTCCCACTGCTGTTTCCTCCAGCTCTCTCTAATTTTGGCACGACTTTCCCCAACCTCCTATATTAATATTTACAGCATACATGTCACTAGCTACTATGTAGTGTGTTATGATATCTCAGTGCCTTGACACTTTGCTTTCTTCTTTTCCTACTTCCTTCCTTCCCTCTCACCTCCTCCCTCCTATCTGGAAGTAACATCGTTCATCCTGGGAATAGTTTATGGCTACTTTCTTAGGGTAACATGTAATTTCTGGGAGATTTTTTCATGCTTTTGGCTGTATGGTTAACATTTTAATTTTTTCTCCCAGGAAGAAAGAGTGAGAATTTGTGATTGTTTACACACACACACGAGGCACCGAGGGGAGCAGACGCACGTCGCCACGTCTCCATACCTGGCCAACTTGGCCAGTAGCATTACCTAAATTAGTATCTTTATATGAGTCAAGCTCTGTATCAGGTTAGACTAAATGGTGTTCTAAAATAAAAAAGAAGTTTTAAGTAAGACTTGTTCATACAGTAAAGAGAACAGAGTAGCACAAGAATGCGCTAAATCAGCTGATCGTTTGTTTAGTCTATGACTGCACCAGGGAATGTAAGTAGTATATGTGCTTTTAGTACTGCATAATGACCACATACTTTAGTAAAGCAAATCTGGAAAAGAAAAGGGATAAAGGTAGAAAGCAGGATGATGATTTCTACCAAGAACTGGTTGAAATGGAGACTCACAATAAACTGATGGAACGAGTACACAGTAGAGATGGTTTTTCAGAATGAGATTGATGAAATTAAGAAACAGATGCACTTGCAAAAGGAAGAAATAGAAAAATTAGGAAAGGAAGTCAACAAGAAAGACACAACCATAGTAGAGCTAACAGTAGAAATGGGTTCACTTAGGAGACAAATTAGTGAAATGGCAAGTACAGTAGTCAACCACGAGAGTATTATGGAAGAGTTCAAAAATGATACAGAGACAATTAGGCAAGTAAGCAGTCTGACAGATCAGAGCAGTGATACTGAGGATAAGATAACACAGGTGAATGAAGCTGTGCAAAGCTACAAAAATGATGTGGAAACTACATATGCTGAAACGGTGAAAGTAAAGAAACAAAAATGATGTGGAAACCACATATGCTGAAACGGTGAAAGTAAAGAAACAAAAATGATGTGGAAACCACATATGCTGAAACGGTGAAAGTAAAGAAAGACTTAGAAACAAGGGTGGAAGAAAAAAGCATTAAAAAGGAAGAGAAAAAAAATAATCCAGAACAATCCTAAATTAGTCAGAGATTCAGCAGATATCAATAAATCTATAGTAATCACTGGTATAGATGAGGAAGAAGTAAGAAACAAGATCTCAAGAGACAAAGAGGAGATGGCAAATGTAATGAGCATATTGAAAGAAGGATCAGAGGAAATCTGCAGTAAAGACATAGAGGAACACAAAAGGTTTGGGATATATGAGAGAAACAAGTCAAGCCCCTAAAGGTAACCTTCCAGAGTGTAAACACTGTGGAGAAGATACTAAAAAAGGCAAAGAATCTTATGGAAAAAGAGGAGTTCAAAAATGTATGGATAAAAAGATGCCTAACACAAGAGGAACTGGAATTACTGAAAGAGAAGAGGGAGGAAGCAAAAACAAAAAATGAGGGAAGATCAGAGGAGGAGAATACATTTTTTAACAAAGTAATTGGATTGCAGGTATGAAAGTGGTACATAAACAGGAGGAAATAAAAAGGAGGAAGATAGCAGAACCAAGTCATGATAAGTATATAAACAAGATGATTAAGTTCATGTACTCAAATGTGGATGGAATGGTATCTAAATTATTAGAGATGAATGATTATATCTGAGAAAATGAACCACATAAAATATGCCTAACTGAAACAAAATTAACACCAAGGATATCAAATGACATCCTAAACTTAGAGGAATACAATATATGGAAAAGGGATAGGAACTTAAAAAAAAGGAGGAAGAATTGTAATATTAACTAAGAAAAATTCAAAAGTCAAAGAAATAGAACTAGATATACCCTCACAAGTAGAACTTATTGCAGTAGAGATCAATACATCTGAAGGGAAAGTAATTGTAGCCAATTTGTACATGCCACCTAGATCAAACACATGGGAAAGAGGCGAATATGAGGACCTGGCAGAGAGTACAATTCAGTGTTTAAGAGCATTACAACATAGAATGGAAGAGAAATCGGAAAGAATTATACGAATTGGAGATTTTAATACAAATATAAATTGGAATGATCTTATATTTACTAGGCAAGAAAACGACATTTATACTTTAATATATCACCCTCCATTCGGCAAAAGCGACCATACAGTACTAAATTGCAACTTCAGGATTGCATATAACATAGTTGACAGCAATGAAAGTTACATAAAGAGCCTAAACTATAAAAAGGGAAACTATCATGACCTAAAGAAGTACTTCTTAGAAACTGATTGGGAGAAAGAGCTTGGAGGACAAGATTTAAATGCTATATATAAAAAATTCTGTGAACTTTATGATATAGGAGTCCAGAAGTACATCCCACAGCACAAAGAAGCAGAAAAGAAAATAAAGAAATGGTTCAATACAGAATGTAAAAAAGGAAAAGAAAAAAGAGAATTGTTATGGAATAGATACAGAAGACACAATAGTGAAAAGGCATATAACAACTATAAACAGGCAAGAAACGATTATACAAGAATAAGGAGAGAAGTCCACAAACAGTTTGAGGAGGATATCATACATAAAAGCAGTGATCAGCCGAAGCTATTTTACAATTACATCAGAAACAAAACCAAAGTAAAAGATAAAATACAATCCATTATGGACGAGGGAATCACCTATACACATGAGAAGGATATTTATGAAGCACTAAATAAAATTTCCAATCAGTTTTTACGGAAGAAAAAAATTTTGAGAGGGACTATGTGGAACATGCATGCCCACACATACTACCGGATATACAAATATCAGAAAATGTAATACAGGAGGAGTTAAGTAAATTAGACAAAGGAAGAGCAAATGGTCCTAATGAAATTTCATGTTGGGTGCTGCATGAATGTGCAAAGGAGTTAAGTAAACCATTATCTCTAATTTTCAAGAAATCCTTGAGATAAGGTAAACTACCTGATATTTGGAAGAAAGCAAACATTGTTCCCTTATTCAAGAAAGGGAATAGACAAAATCCACTCAACTACCGACCAGTATCACTAATCATTGTTGTAAGCAAGGTATTAGAAAAGCTTATAAGAAAAGCTTGGGTAAATCATCTAGAACACAATATGATAACAGAAAGACAGTTTGGTTTCAGAGAAGGAAAATCACGTGTTACTAATCTGTTTAGCTACTATGAAAGAGTAACAGACACATTACACGAAAGAGAAGGATGGATGGACAGTATCTATTTAGATTTCAAGAAAGCATTTGACACAATACCACACCAAAGACTTTTATGGAAACTGTACCATCAAGGAGGAATTCGAGGCAAACTGTATTGTTGGATGAAAGATTTTTTTCATAAAAAGAGAAATGAGAACAGTACTAAGGGGAAATTACTCATTGTGGACAGAAGTGACTAGCGGAGTTCCACAGGGCTCATTGCTGGCACCAATCATGTTTTTATGTATATAAATGATATAGACAGTAACACTGGAAATGAAAGTTATCTAAATATGTTTGCAGATGATGCAAAAATACAAAGAGACCTGAGTGGGATTATAAGTTAGGAAATAAAACCCTACACACATAAGAAAGAGAGAAGGACCTAGGTGTGATTATCAATAATAGACTATCGCCGGCTGACCACATCAGTGAGAAGGTACAGAACATGTATACACTGCTTGCAAATATGAGAATAGCGTTTACATACATAAATGAAGACATGCTAGGAAAGATAATAACATCATTCATCAGACCAACCCTGGAGTATGCATTGGTAGTCTGGAGTCCTCATCTCAAAAAACACATAGACAAGATTGAAAAAGTTCAAAGGGCCGCTACAAGATGGGTACCAAGCTTAAGGGATCTAAGCTACGAAGAAAGACTAAAAAAAATGAATCTACCAACACTACAGGAGAGAAGGAAAAGAGGTGACATGATAATACTATATAAATGCATATCAGGGAAGGAGAAAATAGACATAAATGATTACTTAACCTATGGGGATGCATCAGGAATAGGACAGTGAAAAAAAAAAAAACTGCATAAAAAGAGAGGTGACAAAGACGTAAGGAAATTCAGTTTCCCAAATAGAGCAATTGATCAATGGAATGCACTACCGAATGAAAATAATAGTGTGTGCCAAAGCAATTCACAAATTTAAGGATATGTACGATAAACCCTTTCAGGCACAGTCGCGCGAATCGCGTGATGTCGGCTTGCATTCCGCCAGACACAGTCACGCGACTCGCGTCCTTAAGGCCCCTTCAAGGCCCAAAAATATTCGTCAGAAAAAAACTTATAGGCCGATTTGCGTGATTTTTTGGCGCGTCTTAGGGTAGCCAAGGCCTACTGGAGGTAAGTCATTGGCAACACTGCTTTGCCTTATCAGCCTCAGCCCGCTCCCTCCAACCTCAGTGTTTGTTGAGCAGTCAGCCAGTGATGTTTGACAGCTCGTGGTTCCCTTTAAATCGTCCATAATTCTCCTCCTCTTGCCCAAGGCAAAGACCCTATTGAATCAGTGAGATAATACATTGTTTGTGAACATATAGTGATGTGATATTGTTGATGGAACATTCATATATGTATTGAAAAGCAATTCTGGCCGTTAGCAATCGTTGGGCCTTGGAGCCAGACACATGGTCAGTGTAGCGGGTTTGCACCACTCCACCCCCCCGTAGGCCGTATGGCGTGAGTGGAAATACGTATATAAATGAAGCCAAGGCATAAATATATATTGTGTGAAACATACTGTGGATGGCTTGGTGAAATTATGGAGCCAGCAAGCGTTATGTGTGGCATGAAACAGAGTGTTGTGAAGGGGCAAACCTGAAGTTGGGAGGGGAGAATTACCGGTGTTTTTAGGGCTGGAATTATTGTGATTCTGATAGTGTAAATGCGTATGGAATTGTATGAAATATACGTCAAACAAGCTGCGAGTTTCCGTGAACGAGTGTGGTGTGTGCTAAAAATAGCGTTGCCTCATACTCTCAGGGAGAAGCTGACTCACACACACACACTACATAACTCCTTATCTTCAAATCCCTGGTCTAACTGGATCAACACCCCTGGAGGAAGTGAGTTCTGCAAATTTTGTTGATATATGTAATAATCTATTACCATTACCTCTCACACTTTCAGACAAATATCCATTTTCTCCTACAGATTACACATATGAAAGAAAGTAAATCTCCACAGCAGTAATTATAGAAGAGTTATGTTTATGTGTAGTAGGTTATAACAATAGAAAAACATCCATGGAAGATGTAATAGTCTGTACAGATAGGGGAAAAAGAAAGTTAGTAGCATAGTCTTCAGGCCGGTGTGCGAGGAAGAAACAGTGTGTTTAAAAGTTGGTAGCGATCGGAAGAGTAACCTCACTTTGTCGGCCAATTACTCGAAAACTATTAGACTTATCGATTTCCTGTTACAACCATCATCAATACCACTAAATTCTACGTAAGATCAATACCAGAATGTAAGCCTTTGGTAGCATTTTGGGGGGTAAAAGGCGAGAGAAATGTTTTTGTTCCTAGCGGTTGTTGTGTGACATGACAAGCGCTCGGAGTAATAACATCATTTTGTCGGCCAGTTACTCGAAAACTATTAGACTTATCGATTTTCTGTTACAACCATCATCAATACCACTAAATTCTATGTATGATCAATACCAAAATGTAAGCCTTTTTGTAGCGTTTTGGGGGATAAAAGGCGAGGGAAATGTTTTTTTTTCCCTCGCGTTTGTTATCAGTGACATTCGCTCGGAGTAATAACCTCACTTTGTCGGCCAATTACTCGAAAACTATTAGACTTATCGATTTTCTGTTACAACCATCATCAATACCACTAAATTCTATGTATGATCAATACCAAAATGTAAGCCTTTTGTAGCGTTTTGGGGGATAAAAAGGCGAGGGAAATGTTTTTTTTTTCCCTCGCGTTTATCAGTGACATTCGCTCGGAGTAATAACCTCACTTTGTCGGCCAATTACTCGAAAACTATTAGACTTATCGATTTTCTGTTACAACCATCATCAATACCACTAAATTCTACGTGTAATCAATACCCGAATGTAAGCCTTTGGTAGCGTTTTGGGGGTAAAAGGCGAGGGAAATGTTTTTCCTCGCATTTGTTATCAGTGACAAGCGCTCGGAGTAATAACCTCACTTTGTCGGCCAATTACTCGAAAACTGTTTGACTTATCGATTTTCTGTAACAACCATGATCTATACCACTAAATTCTACGTATGATCAATACCAAAATGTAAGCATTATGTTACGTTTTGTGCGATAAAAGACGGTGGAAATGAGTGTCTCTTCCCGGCTGTTACCATTGAGAAAGGCTCGTAGTAATACTCTCATTTTCTCTGCCAATTACTCGGAAACTATTGGACGTATCGATTTCACGTTTGAACCATGATGAAGAGCAGGAAATTCTATATATGTACAATACATAAAAATGTAATATTTCTCATAAGAATTCGTGGTTACGTAGACGGGAACATTGCGTACGCCATGCGCGCATCACGAAAGTCAATCACGCACGGAGTGCCTTGTACTTTTTTTCGATTTACTCGAGAACTATGAGGCGTATGGGGTTTTCCCGTCACAGTGGAAAAGCTGGATAATGGGGGCATATTACTATGTAATAAAAACGTTAGGTCCCTGGGAAAACTTAGCTCTCAGAGGTCAGTGAAAATTTTTCGAAAATGGCTCTCAGTTTTTGACCATTTTCTCGAAAAGTATACATCGTATCTAAACCAGATTGGTTTCGTTAGAAAGCTGATGAAATTCTCTATAAAAAAATATTAAATCATTTTCCTGTAGGATGGAAAACATTCAAACGGCGATGTTGGGAAGTAAAAAATGTTTACTCGACATGCCTTCCAGGGCTCATAACTTTCTGTGCTGTTGTTTTCCTGTGTTTTGGTCATGTTTATCAGATAGAACAAACATCCATGCATACCTGGACATAGGTTTCATGGGAATACATTGATTTTTGGGGGGCGAAAATAAGGCAAGAATGTGTTTCATTCGCTCAAATTTGCCGCGCGCGCGCTCACCGGCCGGGCGGCTTCGTAGTGGAAATTCCGGGATCAGAAAACTTATTGAAACTTATCGTGCGCGAAAGGGTAAATATGGTTTAAGACACGGGACAGTACGCGCTTGACTCATTCCTGTAAAGACACAATTAGGTAAGAACAATGAGGTAAGATCACACACACACACACACACACACACACACACACACACACATTGTACTTCTCCCACAAACCCACACACAAAAAACAAACAAACGAGAGGGGAGGGAGTGAGACGAACGCCTCAGGAGAGAAAGCAGAAACCGCCACAACGTCAGGCAAAGAAGCAACACATTTAAGGGAAAACGACAAACTTTGTGATTTAGGGAGAGCCAAGCAGGAACACAGACAGCGATAGACTAAGTTTGCCCTGATTGCTTGCGGCCCACGAAGCACGAAAAGAAAAAGGGAAGGTTTGTGAAAAGATAAGGAGCGTTATTGAGAGAGGGAGAGAGAGAGAGAGAGAGAGAGAGAGAGAGAGAGAACTGGCCAAAGATGGGGGGTGTAAAGTGGACAAATGAGTAGGAGGATGAAGGAGGAATACATGAGAGGTAAAATTCAAATCTAATTTCCAGTCAGTGAAATCAATCCATCCTAAAATTTGCAGTAGTGTCTCCCGGCCACAAAAATTTCAGATTTAATGAAAAGGAGCTCAACTAAAGTTCACCTGAAGCTCGAAGGAAGCAGACGTGGTGGTTATGGGCCACTGTGTTGTATTGAAGAGAATTTTATATAATACCTTAGTGATACTACTTTAGTGCCTGGAGGTCTGTGGGATAGGAGATGGAATAGGATGAAGGTAATGGTGGTGGTGGTGATGATGATGAACATGATGATTAACATTAGGAGGAAGAGGATGGTGACTAATGACAATAATAATGATGGTGGTGGATAATGATGATGATGATGATTAGGAGGAGGAGGAGGAAAAGGAGGAGGATGTGTCGGATGAGGAAGGTAAGGAGAATGAAAGTATGTTTTTTCCTCCCCCAACGATATAAATTTGTAGTGCCGTCTTTTTTAATACTCAGGTATGTGAAATGAACTATAAGAAGAGGAAAGATATGCACCAAGTTAAAGTGGAAAGAGAATAATAGTAGGGGTAAAGTGCCATTATGGTCAAATATATCGGTGAGGAGACACCAAACAGCCTACGAAGCCCAGGAGAATTATGCCCGGGACAGTAAGGCCCAGTAGAGTAAATCCCAGTAGAATAAAGCCCAGTAAAATAATGTCCAGGAAAGTAAACACCAGCAGAATAAAGCCCCGCAGAATAAAACCCGTTGGAGTAAAGCCCAGCAGATTAAAGCCTGGCAGATTAAAGTCCATTTCATTAAAGCCCGGCAGAATAATCCCATCACAATAAAACAACAGAATAAAACCAAGAAGAATAAAGCACTGAAGAGGAAAGCCCAAGAAGATAAAACCCAGGAGAATATAGCCTAGCAGCATCAAGCCCCCAGGGAGTAGACTGTAGCACCAGCCGAACAGGGCGGTACTACCAAGGTAGGTGGAAATCTATTAACAGGGAGAGCAGGAACTCCCTTTTCATAAGCCCTCGGGCTTCTGACCATCTTTGCTGATTTTTTTGTTTTGTTTCAGTAACACAAAGAGGGGACCAACATACTCCCCTATACAATTTTCTCTAACTGCCAACACCAAATTACATAAACATTAGATACCACACTTCCTGTTCTAAATCCAGGAAAAATGGCATCTCATCATCCAGCCTCGAAGTCCCCACGGAGAGGGGAAGGAGAGGTCATTAAAGCTCCCACCACCCACTTTTCGTCCGGTGGCATATTCCCCATGTCTATTGCCATTTGGCACTCTGGGAAATTAGAACCAACCAGTGTACACATTTCTTGCGGAGATACTGGGGGGGTCGGGTCAGCGATCCTCGCACGAGTAAAGAAAGCTAATTTGGCGGGTAACTTGCTCTTTTTGTGGGCAGAAAGTGTAGGATAGGGTAAGCTGGGCTAGGTTAGGGGAAGGATAGGTTAGTGAGTAGTCACTAACCTACCGTAACAAACTATATCTGCCCACAAATGAGCAAGTTTCCCGTTAAATTAGTTTCTTTACTTGTGCGGGGATAGCTGACTAGACCTCCTCCGAGGACCCCCGCACTCACTGAGTGTGCTGATGCTTTCTAATTTCTGCGAGTGCCGAACAGCAATATACATCGGGAATATGCCTCCCGGTGAGATGCATTGACCCATCATTAAATTCATTATTCATTTCTGCAACATTCGTGACCTTGCCTCTAATTTTCTCTCTGTTGAATAACACCTCTCTTCCTTTAAACCCCACGTCTTTCTCACTGAGACTCAGCTGTGTATCCTCCTACTTCTTCTAAACCTCTTTCAAAGCCAAGGGTGGCTTTTGTGTGTATGTATGCAACCACATACCTTGCTCTTGTTCTTAAATCAGAATCTTCTGGATTCTCTGCTCTCTGGCTTTGACTATCCTGTCATTCTATGATAATTATATTTTTGCTGTGTTCTTATCATCTAATTCAGCTGCTATGGAACTTCTTTGACTATCTGAACTTTGAAGATAAAACACACCCTATCAGTTTCTCATTTTTCTGAAATCTCATTATTTGTGTGATTTCAGTGTTCACCCCACCTTTGGCTCTGATCTCCATTCGCTGACACACCTTATGAACAAGCCTACATTTTTTTTGTAAGTCTTAATCACCCAGAGCAACTGGTACATCACCCTATCTGTATCCCTGACCGCCTTGGAAAGAGTTCCAAATACTCACCCTTTTTCTTACAACTAATCTTTCTGCTTACTCTTATGATTTTTTCTTTCCATCGGGCTCCTCCAGACACAGCCTTACCACCTTAACCTGTCCTAGCATTCAGGAAGGGCTGTGAACCCCCCAAGAAGTGGCGACTGTGGCTCTTTGGAGCTGATGATTTGGATGTTCTCATGCAGTACTTCTTTGATTTTCTCTGAAATGATTATTGCTCCACGGCCTAGAGACATTTGACTCTGCACCGCGCATTATGGAGCTAATTCTCCCTAGGATGAAAGCATAGCCTACATTCTTCTATTCTTTCTATCCCGTGACTAATGTGAAAAAAGAAATAAAAAGAGTTTAACTACACTTGTTCTAATGCTATCCACAACAAGGAGAAGGCCTGCAAAAGGTACTAAAGCCAACCCACCCGTTAATCTCATCTCTTTTATGTCTCTTCCAGAAACGGTGCCAAGTCAGTTCTCCGCTCTGCTAAGAATAATTTTAGTCGAACTAATGCTCTGAATTTTCCGGCTCAGCTTTTTCCCGTTCCTTTGGCACCATGCTGAAAACCTCTCTAACAACTTTACTTCATCCAGTTTTCCTCCTTTTTGCTCTGATGACTGTAGCAGTTTTTTCTACCATAAAAGCAGAACTCTACTTAGATTTTCTCCTCCAGTCACACCTTAGACGGTTCTAGTGCTGTTCCTCCATTATATGCTGTACCTCCCCCTTCTGACTTTCTGATGACTGACAATTTTTTCAAGTGATGTGCTTTCTGCCCTCACTTGCCTCAGTAATAACAGGACATATTGGCCTGATGAGAA
>NC_136958.1:27929847-28107347 GCF_032717465.1 Coenobita brevimanus | reverse complement strand
TGCATATGTGTGAAAAAGAGGAGAGCTGAAGATGATGAATAGGGAAAGAGCTTGGTCACTCCCACAACCCGAATGTTAAATGTGATTGCCTTAAATTCGGCGAGTCTCTCATATGAAACAGGACTGAATCTCCTTGGTTCCTAGATTTGGTTTTATTTTACACCAAGAAACTAGGACTTGGCGAAACAGGGCAAATTCCACAACCTGAGTACACAGTCGTGATTACATGAAGTTCAGTATTGACCTTGATTATAAGATAGGAATGAGCCTTCTTGGTTAGTTGTTCAGTCGACCCTCCAGCCTGTGTATACTTTTACATCACTTCTCCACTTTTTTGCCAGTTCAAGGTATATTGTCTAATCATACTTGACCATGACCAAGGCTCAAAGGGATTAGGGTTCTTCGGGAAGTAAGAACAAACAAGCTGAAGGCTGAATGACAGCAGTGAAAAAACGGGGTGATTACCTGGTACTGTATATACTGGAGAGTTAGGGAAGAATGAGGTTCACATTGCCGGAAGCGAATGCAAAGACGAGTGAGAAGTGGCACTGGCTTGAATGTGAATCGCACTGGAAATACTGTAGCTGCGAGTCAATTACAAAAAAAAAAGTCTTGACAAATGAATGTGAAATTTACGAAAAATTACAAACGTGAATGTATGTAAAACCTGTGAAAAATGATTGTGAAATTCATGCCAAACGTTACACCTCCTAACGAATATGAAACGCAAGGAAATAGGATATGAAACTTGCACTTGTGGTAGGTGGGGGCACCCATCATCCACTCAGTTTGTGTAGTGATACCCTGTTTTGGGGGTGGCTTTGCAATGAGTGGCAAGCCAAATGTTTTCCTGTAAACCGGGAAACCATTTACAACGCAGGGTGATAACCTTATAACCAATCAACACGTATTCCCTACGTGACAACAAGTGGGTTGGCGGATGGTTAGTGCCCCTCCCTGGAAAACGGCTAACTAAATATACGAACAAGAAGCCTCAGACCAGGACTGACCAAAAGTTGACGACTAAGGACCGAACAAAGGACTTGATACGGATAGCTACTTGGAATGTCAGGTGTGCAAATTAAGAGGTGAAAGAAAGAGAGATTGTCCAAGTGCTTGAGGATGTGAAAGTAGATGTATGTGGATTAACTGAAACTAAATTGAGAAGTGAGAGTGTGAGAGAATGGGAGTATGGATGGGGTATATGCACGGGAACATGTGTGAATGAGAGGGCAAAAGAAGTGTGTGTTGTAACAGATGGAATGAGAATATAAGAGAGTATGGATCGGTTGGCTCGAGGATTGTGTGGGTAAGAGTGAAAGTTGGACTACAAATGTGGGCGATTGTGTGGGTGTATGCACACCACCGCAAGATCGTGCAAGCAGAGTGAGAGAATAGTTCTGAGCAAATGTGGAAGCGTGCTTGGAAAAGTTTGAAACGAATGAGAGAGTGTTTTAGATTGGAGATATGAATGGAGAAGTAGGGAATGTGAAGGTGGATGGAGTAGTTGGTGAGTGGGGTGTGCCTGCAGAGATGGATAAGAATGGCAGTGCTTTAGTGGACATTTGTGCCGGGAGGGGATTGGTGATAGCTAATACCCTCTTCAGCCACAAAATGATCCATAGGTATACGTGGCGAGTGATGAGAAGGGTGGATGGTGAACCGAATGAACGGAAGGCAATGAATGATATATATGTATGTGTGTGTGGATGAAAGGATGAGAATGTGTGTAATGGATGCAAAAATATATACTGTAGAGGTTGTGGGGGGTGGACTTTCGGACCACCGCTTGGTGATGGTCAAAATCAAAGCATAAACAAAATGGAGAAAGAGGAGAAGGGTAGGAATGGAGGAAATAGTTCTTACAAGGAGGGTAGAAGGGTTAGAAGAGGATGGAAAAAAAGGCAGAATATAAGTGGGAAGTGGAGGAGTGATTGGTTAAATATAGATTGGAGCAGATGGGGGACTGGAAGGTGTGTGCAAGATATTCACAGAAGAAATCTGTGCAGCATGTGAGGTGGTGTGTGAGATGAAGAGAAGACAAAAGGGGATGTAGGGAACAACATGGTGGACTGAAGAGGTGAGACAGGCTGTGGCACAAAACAAGAAAGCATATAGTGAGAAGATGAGAAACAGGGGCGTCAAAGAAGTTGAGAGACGGAAGAGAGAGTTATAAATAGAGATGAAGAGAGGGGTGAGAAGATTTGTAAAAAGAGAGTGAATGAGGAATTTGGAAGGAATTTGAGTGTAAAGTGGAGGGAATGTAAGAAATGTTCTGGAAAGAGGTGAAGAGAGTAAGACAGGGTGGCAGTGAAGTTAGTAGGGGAGTGAAAGATAAAAATGGTAGATTACTAGTGGACAGTGATGCCACTCCTTGGGATTTTTCGCAAGATCTTGGGATTTCAGGGGTACTCTTGGGATCTTGGGATTTTTCCATGAAAATGCCAGAAATCTTGGGATTTGGGGGATTCTAGAATTTTCACTTATTCTTTTTAAGATTTAAATTCACAGTTACTAAAAGTCTAGCCTTTGTATATCATCAGTTCTACTGAAAATGCCAGATATAGGTCAACAAGACCAGTGGAAGGATTTACTGTATGCAAGGATATCATTCAAAAGCATGAATACTGCAGTGACATCATTCTGGCTGGAACTACGGATGGTTAAAGATGGTAACAATGAACCCAAATTTAAACTCCTCTCACGGTTTATGTGTAGTCTGTTAGCTCTGCCCCATTCCTCTGCATGTGTTGATCGGATATTTTCCCAGCTCACATTGATTTAACAGACTGGTCGTACAGTATCAACTGTTGCTAATCACATTCTTGCAAAACAAGCAATATCCCGTGAAGAGGTGACTTGTTATCAGTGGAAACCATCACCATCACTTATTAAAAATTTACGGATTGGGAAGTGTCATCAACACTACATAGACAGAGAAGCTGCTAGGAAAAAGGAAGGCATGGCAACTCTGCCCCAAAGCGATGTAGAGGACGACAGTGATGATGATGAACCACTCCAAGTTTTTCACCAATAATTGCTGTTTATTTTGGGTAAGTTTAATGAGTGTATATTAAATCTTGTGATTTTTTTTTGTATATCTTGGGATTTTTCAGAGGACAATCTTGGGATTTTTAAATTTTTTGAGTGACGTCACTGTCAGTGGAGAAGGGAGAAAAAGTGAGCAGATGGAGAGAACACTTTAATGAATTGTTGAATATAGAGAATGAAAGTAATGCAAGTATAAGTGGTTGAGGAATGCCTGGGAAAAAGAGGGGTGTGAGAAGAGAGGAAGAAATCAGTAGAATGGAAGTTGTGCAAACAATGAAGAAAGTTAAAATGGGGCAAGCCCAGGAATTGATGGAGTCTGTGGTGAAATGCTGAAGCATGAAGAGATATTAATAGAATGGATGTGGAAGATGCTCAGATTGGCCTTGGACGAAGGTATAGTCCCGGAGTAATGGAAGTCAGGTATAATTTTTCCCCTATACAAAGGATAAGGGAAGAAAGAAGTGTGTGGTAATCAAAGGGCATTTGCCTGCTTAGTGTAATAGGAAAAGTAATTGGTAGGATACATTCTGACAGAGTTAGGGAAATAACAGAGGAATTAGTTGGAGAAGAACAGAGAAGTTTTAGGAAGGGAAGAGGTTGTGTAGATCAGATATTCATTCTTAGATCTTTATTGGAAAAGTTTGTAGAGAAGGGAAAGACGTTGCATGCAGCTTTCATGGATTTGGAGCAAGCATATGACAGGGTGGATAGGCATGGATTGTGGAAAGTATTAAGAATATATGGAGTAGATGGAAAGTTGTTAAGTGCCGGTTAGAGTCTGTATGAGGGTGCTAAGGCTGCAGTGCGTGTGGATGGTGAACTGAGTCAATTTCTCTATTTGAAGGTTGGATTGAAACAAGGATGTGTTATGTCTCCATGGTTGTTCAGTCTGTACATGGATGGGGTTCTAAAAGAGATACAAGGTATGGCAATGGATGTTGGAGTGGCCCTAGTGAGAGAAGGCAGTTTTTGGAAAATCCCAGTACTGTTGTTTGCAGATGATACTGTGTTGTTAAGTGAAGTCGAAGGGGAGCTGCAAGGCTTAGTGGATGAGTCTGGGAGAGCTGTAAGAAACAGAATCTAATGGTGAATGTAAGGGAGAGTAAAGTAATTGTCTTCGAGAGATGACAGTGAAGTCAGTGAGTGTACAGTGAGATTGGATGGGGAGGAAATGAAGAATGTGAGTGCGTTTAAGTACTTGGATAGTGGGATAAGTAAGGATGGAAGTTTAGAGGGTGAAGTGCTTGGGTGCAGCAGGGAAGAAAGGTTGTTGGTTCCTTGAAATCAGTGATAAGAAACAGGGAAGTGAGCATGGAAGTGAAAAAGCTACTACATGACAGTATTGTGATACCAACTCTAACATATGGAAATGAAGCTTGGACGTTGCTGGAAGGACACAAGTCAAGAGTGAGAGCTGTGGAAATGAGTTATTTGAAAGGAGCATGTGGAGTCACATGGAGAGACAGACTGACAAATGAGGAAGTGAAGGAGCGTTGTGGTGTTGTTGTGGATGTGATAGGAAGCGTTATCAGAAACACATTAAAGTGGTTTGCCCATGTGGAGAGGATGGAGAATAAGGGACTGACGAGGAGAGTGTATGTGAGTGAGGTGGATGCCAATGATGAGATGGAGGGATGCAGTGGAGAGGTATAGGAAAGAGGGATGTGTGAGCTGGGAGCAGGGCAGTGAAATGGCGGGGGACAGAGGGACATGGAGACGATCTGTTTGTGGCCACCCCTTACGGGATTAAGGCGTCTGGCAATAGATAGGTACTCGTAGATAGATAGATAGATAGAACTTGCGCTCAATGGCACATCAGCGAAACGCATAAAAAATTATCGTGAAACTCGAACCTCATGGCTCACACGAAAATTAATTGAGCACGCAAGGACAGTGAATGTGAAACGCTTGAAATGTAATACGATAATGGCACTAAATGGCACAGCTGCTAACCGTGGTGCAATGGTGAACATTACGGGCGTGAGAGAACGTGATCGCAGTGTGGAAATTCTCCCTACTGAATAATATTACAAGTTAATGGTGGGTCAGCAAACACGAGATAAAACCCTGTTGGATTGAGGCGTCAATGTGTGTATGTTAGGGGAGAGGTGTATTGGTTTAGTCTGCTGGGTGTTGGTTTAGGGGGTTTAACATCGGGGATTTAACTTTGAGGGCTGTGTTCTCTAGGCTGGGGTTAGGTAATTTAGGCCGCGTCAACACCAAATGATTATTGGTGCTGGCGGCTGCAGGTTGGCATTTTGCGTCACTCTAACCCTTTGAACTGGCCCAGCTGGACGCGGGCGGGTGCGAGCGAGAGCTTATAAAAGTTACAATGCTGCAGAAATCCCGCCAGCAGCCAGCCGCGTTAGCAAGCATTTGCCGTGGACCAGAAAATAGTTATATACATGCATGATGTGGTTTTAAGATAGGTTAAGTTAGGTAAGGTAAGATTAGGATGGTTAAGATTAGGTTAGGTTAAGTTAGGCTGGGTGAAGTTAGGTGAGCTTTAACTAGAATTACGAAAAGCTATTGTATGTGATGAAGATTGGAAGTGATTTAGGAAACCTGAGATGAGAACTTGATAGTTTATACTTGAATATGAAGGTTGTTTTAATTTAGATTAGTCCGTGTAAAAGAGGTGTAGGTGAGTTAATTGTATAGAGGATCTATGGGGTATGGCTGGGGTTTTGTACAGCTGCAAAACACACACACACACACACACACACACACACACACACACACACACACACACACACACACACACACACACACACACATAAACACACACACACACCGCTCGCTGGCTCAATGGTGGCGTTCTCGCTTGCCATCTGGTAGACGGGATTTCGCGCCTCGCTCAGATTGCGAAAAGTTTCACTGACGAAGTGGGTGGTTACTGTCCCCTTTGAGCAAGGGGACGGGTGTGTGCGTGTGTAAAGGTCACAGCCTTGCCCTTGATCGGACTATATGAGCTCTCAGCTCCCTTCCGGTAGGGTAAGAGCTGACGATCACGACCATCAAGTGATCCTGACCGACCCGGTGAATTACACACACACACACACACACACACACACACACACACACACATATTAACAGCTTCAGCACAGGTCACAAATATAACAAGAAAACAATACTTTATGGCAGTGAAGCATGTCAATTGAATAATGCTTTTACTGTATTTATTTATTCTGCACTCAAAATTTGGCGATATCATTGAAAAGGTCATGAATGAATAAGTGATATACTGTGCTTGTTGCCTGAAAATATGAGAGAGAGAGAGAGAGAGAGAGAGAGAGAGAGAGAGTGAGTGAGTGAGTGTGTGTGTGTGTGTGTGTGTGTGTGTGTGTGTGTGTGTGTGTGTGTGTAAGTGAGTGAGTGTAAGTGAGTGAGTGTGTGTGAGTGAGTGTGTGAGTGAGTGAATGAGTGAGTAAATGAGTGTGAGTGAGTAAGTGAGTGTGTGTGTGTGTGTGTGTGTGTGTGTGTGTGTGTGTGTGTGTGTGTGTGTGTGTGTGTGTGTGTGTGTGTGTGTGTGTGTGTGTGTGTGTGTGTGTGTGTGTGTGTGTGTGTGTGTGTGTGTGCGCGCGCGCCAGCCAGAATAATCTCTTGAACCCGAAGTTATTTTCCTTTTCTTTTTTTGTAGTTTCTTTATAGCTCTAGACGATTTTCTTGTGATTAGAAAAACCTCTGTAGTATGGAAGGGTTGATGTAGGCTGTGTGTGACCTGTTCTTATGGCAAATTCTCTCCCGAGCTGAGTAAAATCGTCTCGGAATAGCATTATTCATTCGAAAAACACATCGTATTATTGAAAGGCAAAGACAAAATAAGGATGATGATGACACTAATGATGATGATAATGACGACGACGACGATGATGATGATGATGATAATTATACTAATGAAAGAAATGCATTCGGGGGTTGAATACTAATCGCCCACCAGAATATGCTGTTGGCCAAGTCCAAGATTTAGGCCACATCTTCATACTCTGAAGGTTTTATGTTGATAGCTCAAGCCGTTCACGAGATATCATGGTGCTAAAGACAGGCGATAAAAACTACCTGATCTTCGGAAGCCATTTTGGTGACCTTGACGTTCACCCCGAAAGCCCATTTTCTAACTGTTCAAAGATTTTGCCCATATCTTGATACCCTGAAGGTTTTATGTTGATAGCTCAAGGCGTTCACGAGATATAATGGGAACACCCCCCCCCTCCACACACACACCGATAGACACACACAGGCAGGCAAAAAGCATTATCGCTCCGCCTAAAGGAGGCGATGGTACTACTACTACCACTACTACTACAACTACTACTACTACTACTACTACTACCACCACTAATAATAATAATAATAATAATAATAATAATAATAATAATAATAACAACAATAATAAAAGTAATAATAATAATAATAATAATAATGAATAAAATTCTGAAATTACTGAACCAACATTTAGAGAACTCCACGTTCCAGATGATAATGCCACATTCTAAATCAGAATAGCAAAAAAAAAAAAAAAAAAATCGTATTTGTATATCTGATATGGTGTACAGGCTTTGAAATATACACAATATTAAGAGAGGTTGTGGTAAATGGTGCATTAATAATAACACACCATAAATTGAATGTGCAGAGGTAAATTTCATGATTTTTGTTCTAAACAAGATCAACTGTATATACGCGAGAAGTATACTTTATTCTCTTTCGAGTATATTTTGATAAAAATATTATATGCATATTATTAATATTGAAATGGTCATGTCTTGCAACAAAAAACACATTTTTGCCCAGTTGTATATATGTGGTAATAAGTCTGTAAGAATACATATTTTTATGAGACATCATCTATAATATTAAGAACTCAATAATGACAAATATAAGGGAAAATAAAATAATCAAATTAAAAATGGTGAGGAATAGTTTTCTTTTTCAAAATTGTTATTAAATTTTAGAAAGTAGACATACTCAGGAATTTGAAAACATCACATTTGTAACTGTATGTCTAATATTGAGACGTTTTACCTGACTCAAATTTTCAAAGATTTTGACCTCTGACCCTTAATTTCGCATAATAGGTATTATGAAACAAATAATTAATATTAAGAACTCAGCTATGAGGAATATGTCGAGAAACAAATAGTTAAAGAAAGTATAATAAACTGATTTTTGAGAAATCTCAACTGAATCTAAAAATACCAATTTTATCAGCGTATGGCTCATGTTAGCTGACTTTTGGTATGACTCAAAACTTATCATAGATTATGAGCTATGGCCTTGAAATGAAGACGAAGACCATTCATACTAGGTAAGTCATGTTTCTTCATGAGATCAACTACATTTCTGTCCAGTTTGGTCAAAATGAGGCAAATTCATTCTAATCTGACCATTTTGTTGCTTGTTATATTATTAATGAAAGAAAAGCATTCGGGAGGGGAATGCTAATTGCCCGCTAGAATATCCTGTTGGCCAACTGCAAGATTTAGGCCATTTCTTGATACCCAGAAATATTCATGTTGATAGCTCGAGCTGCCCATGAGCTGCTCATGAGATATGATGGTGCTAAAGGCGGACAATAAAAACTAGTTGACCTTTGACAGCCATTTCGGTGACACTGACCATGACCTCGAGTGCCCATTTTCTACCTCGTCCAAGGTCTTGGGGTTTCATGTTGATAGCTCAAGCTGTTCATGAGTTATAACGGGAACGAACACACACACACACACACACAAGCAGGCAAAAACATTATCACTCCGCCTTCTAAAGGCCTTTAATAATAAAGAACCAATGTACACAACTAACTAAAAATACGAACAAGAAGCCTCGGACCAGGACTGAGCAACAGGTGACGACTAAGGACAGAACAAAGGACATGGTACGGACTGCGACATGGAATGTAAAGTGAAAATGATGGGGCGAAAGGGTAAGAAATTCTCCAGGTGCTCGAGGGTGCGAAAGTGGATGTATGTGGATTAACCGAAACTAAATGGTGAAATGAGAGTCTGAGAGCATGGAAGTATGGATGGGTATAGGTGTGAAAGTAGGTTAGAATGACAGGACAAAAGAAGGAGCGTGTTCTGTTGTGTAGAAGAGATGGAAGGAGAATATAAGAGAGTATGGATCAGTTCAATCAAGGATTGTGTGGGTGACTGTGTGTGTGTGCATGTGCCATCGCAAGGTCGTGCAAGCAAAGTGAAAGAAGAATTCTGGAGAAATGTGGAGCCGTGCATGGAAATGTTTGAAAGGAACGAGAAAGTGTGTTTGTTTGGAGATATGAATGGAATAGTAAGGAATGTGATGGTGGATGGAGTAGTTGGTGAGTAGGGTGTGCCTACAGAGATGATTGAGAATGGCAGTGTTTTAGTGGACATTTGTGCCAGGATGGGGTTATTGATAGCCAATTCCCTCTTCAGGCACAAAATGATCCACAGGTATACGTGGCGAGTGATGAAAAGGGTGGGTGGTGAAAAGAATGAACAGAAAGCAAACATTGAATAAGTGTGTGTGGACGATAGGATAAGAAAGTGTTTTATGGATGTAAGAGCATATAGAGGTTGGAGGAGTAGACTTTTTGACCACCGCTTGGAGGCTGTGAGAATCAGGGTTCAAATGAAATGGAGGAATAGAAGAAGGGATGGACAGAAGGAAGTAGTTCATTTAAGGATGGTGGAAAGGTTACAAGAGGATGGAAAAAAGGCAGAATAGTAGAGAGAAGTGGAGGAGCGATTGGGTAAATATGGACTGGAGCAGATGGGGGACGTGGAAGGTGTGTGGAAGATTTTCACAGAAGAAATCTGTGCAGCATGTAAGGTGGTGTGTGGGATAAAGAGAAGACGAAAGGGGATGCAAGGAACAGCATGGTGGATTGAAGAGGTGAGACAGGCTGTGGCATAGATAAAGAAAGCATATGGTGTGTAGATGAGAAACAGGGGTGTGGAGGAAGTTGAGAGATGGAAGAGAGAGCTATGGAAGAGAGATGTGAAAAGATTAGTAAGAGACAGTAGGAAGAGAGTGGATGAAAAATTTGAAAGGAATTTGAGTGTACTTAATGCTTTCCACAATCCTTGTCTATCCACCCTGTCATATGCTTTCCCCAGATTCAGAAATTTTTCCACCAAAAACTTAAGAATGAATATCTGATCTAAACAAACTCTTCTTTTCCTAAACCCTTCCTGTTCTTCTTCAACTAATTTCTCTATTATTTCCCTAACTCTGTTAATAAGTATCCTATTATATACCTTTCCTATTACACCAAAGAGACAAATGCCCCTACGATTACCACACACTTCTTTTTCCCCTTTTCCTTTGTACAGAGGAATAATTATACCTGTTTTCCAATTCTCTGGGACTGTACCTTTCTCCCAGGCCAATCTGCTAATCTTCCGCATCCATTCTACTTCAGTCTACCCCTCATGCTTCAGGATTTCACCACACACCCCATCAATTCCATAGCTTATCCCTATTTTGACTTTCTCCATGCCTTCCACAACTTTCATCCTACTAATTTCTTCCTCTCTTCTCACATTTCTCTTTCTCCCAGCCATTCCCCAGCCACTTATACTCGCATTACTTTCATTCTCTATGTTCAAGAGTTCCATAAAGTGTTCTCTCCATCTGCTCACTTTTTCTCCCTTCTCCACAAGTATTCTACCATTTTTACCGACTAACTTCTGTGACATCCTTCCTAACTCTCTTCACCTCATTCCAGAACATTTTCTTACATTCCCTCTAATTTACACACAGATTCCTCCCACATTCCTGATCCACTCTCTTCTTACTCTTTCATTAATATTTTCACCTGCCTCTTTGTGTCTACATATATATCTCTCTCTTCCATCTCTCAACTTCCTCCACACTCCTGTTTCTCATTCACACACTATATGCTTTCTTCTTTTGTGCCACAGCATGTCTCACCTCTTCATTCCACTATGTTGTTCCTTGCATCCCCTTTCGTCTTCTCCTCACCTCACACACCACCTCACTTGCTGCACAGATTTCTTCTGTGAATATCTGGGACACACCTTCCACATTCCCCATCTGCTCCAAATCATGTGTACCCAATCACTCCTCCACTTCTCTCTCGTATTCTGTCTTTTTTCTATCCTCTTGTAACTTTTCCACCTTCCTTGTATGAACTACGTCCTCCTCTCCTTCTCTTCTATTCCTCCATTTCATTTGAACCTTGACTCTCACCAACACCAAGTGGTGGTCAGAAAGTCCACTTTCCCAACCTCTATATGCTCTTCCATCCATTACACACCTTCACAAAAGATGTTGGCTTCCCATAATTGTTGTTATGAAATCTTAAAATGCAATCACTCTAAGGAAGCTGTTGATATTATTCTTATTACTGTTGGCCTAATACTAAGATACTGTGGAAATGGCTTAAAATTTGTATGGATTTTTATCTGTGACGTTGAAATCAAGGCCAAAGTCATTCATACTATGCAAATCATGTTCACTCATGATCCACTACATTTTACCTAGTTTGGTGAAAAACTGCCAAATACATTCTGGTTTAGCACTGTCAGGCATACGGTGGCCATTTTGATTTCCCTCAATATCTCAGAAAGTATTTGCTGATCTTAATACCAGTACCCAGGTGCACTACTATATGTTGACAATAACACACTGAAACATTGACAAAGCAATCTCTTGCTGCACAGAAGATCAAAAACTTATAAACATATCAGAGGGCACTTGTGTCAGGGGAAAAAATCGTGCCAAAAGAAGCCTGCAACCAAGATACATCACTCCTGAAAATTTCAAGTCTCTATCTCAAACGGTGCTGGACTGCCAGCCCTCTAGATCTCCCATCCCCCTCCCCCCTCCAAAAGGAAATAATAATTACCTACAATATCGTTTAGAACTTCACAGAATTTGGTGTTCTTAATAATAATAATAATAATAATAATAACAATTATAATAATAATCATTGTTATTATGAATATAATACCCCTCTGCCTCATATTTCGTTCATTATTTATCACCCAAACAATAATAATCAGGAGGGATTTATTTAATTGAAGGGGTCAGATACCGTAGAGCCTTCATTTTTTTTTTTTTTTTTTTTCATGCTTGTTGTGATGGGCTAAACTTCCTTAGAATAGGTCGAAGGTCACCGAAAACTTGCCCAAGAACAAATCATAGACCAGAAAAAATGCCAATATAACAAATTAGAGCGAGTTCTGATGATAAAAGAGGGAAGTGCGGTAATGCGAGAAGGGAGAGGGGGAGAGGAAGGCGAAGAGGGTTTAGTGGAGTGGGAAGAAAGGGAAAAGAAAAGGACATACATACAGACAGACAGACAGAGACTTCTTTGTCCTCTGAGGTGGAGTCAAGAATTTAGAAGGAATAAAGGATGAGCGAGTAATTTCTAGTCATTTTGTTGAAAGTCTTTAAAATTTTGTTGTTTCCCTATTCACGCTTTTTGATTCCTCCCACCTTATGTAGTAGTGGGAATGGGGGGTTATGAAAATCATGATGATGACGATGATGATGATTTTCATCCTTGCTTCTGAATTCTACCTAGGTCGTCCAAGTAGCAGGAAATTATGTTTGAGGCGACATTGGCCATGACGATAGAAATAAAATGCAATAGTATAATAGAATTAGGGAACATGAAAATGAAAACACACACAAAAATTTAAAAGAAAAAAAAATAGGAGCAGATGAAATGAGGGAGAAAAAAAAAAAAAAAAAGGAAAGACAAAAATCATGAACATTTTAGTGCCTGTCCCTCACTGTCGGAGGCTCCAACAGCAGTAGTTCAGTATAGGAAGGACGTTCTTCCTACGGTCAACCTTTAGGTGTACAGTACACAAGATCAGCTCAGGCGTGGTAAATGAACACTGGCTTCTTAAGTTCACTGTCTTTATTTTCCAAGTAATTACAATTAATGCTTTCCAACTTCACTTCACTGTTTTCACAAGCACCGGAGCTATACAAACTTCACCAACTGCACTGACATTTAATGCATGCCAACAACACTTCACTATTATCACAAGTACTGAAAATATACAAACAGAACTTTACCGACACTGCACTACACTCCAAATGAACTGAAAACTGGCTGAACTGCACTAGTCTATTCCCTATTCTTATATAAGCTTCCTATATTCTAGTGTTTTCTACGTTGTACGAGAACAATAGTTGCCAACTTGGAGATATGAAAACATAGCAGTCTTCATACATTACATAACACTAAATTATTTGGCATACAACCTTAAATTACATAATTTAACAAGCAATCACATAAATAAAACATTACTGAGAAACACCACAAAAATTTATGCGTACCTTACAAAACAACTACACTCACAAAGAGCAGGCAAACTGGCAACTCTGACTTGTACCGGAACCGACGGTAAACATCGGGAATCAGTGAGAAGCTTCTCGACTACCTAACTACCAAATCCCACTTCTCAATACAACTCCCTCCCTAGTCCTTTCTCATCCCGACAGAACTGCAAAGTATATACAAACATAAACCTTAATCCTAATGAAACATTTAACTATACACAAAATAATCCTTCAACTTATCAGGTCTTCTTCTATTCTGTTTCCGATGGCATCCTTGTTCCTCGACACAGTCCACTCCTCCAGGAAGGTCTTGGTTCTCATTGCGATTCACTTCATCCCTCAGGAAACTGTCACCATCCTCTTGCACTTCAGCTCCTTGGTCCTCCTGAACATCCGCGGCTGCAGGAGAGCACAATTCCTTGAAGATGTTCCAGCTGTACTGTCCTGGCCCATGTTACTGCCACAGACAGTTCACATGTACCACCTTTGGGCGAGACTTCCTACCTTCCCAAATCTGATACATTACGTCTGATAGGCGGTCCAACACAGTGTAAGGCCCGTCCCATGGGCTTTGCAGCTTTGGTGACTGTCCCTTCTTTCGCTGAGGTTTGTATAACCATACTTGGTCAAGCTCACCTCACTTGCCTTGGCATCATATTTACACTTTATCACCTCTCCTGAAAGCTTGAGGCTCCTCGCACTTGATGATGTACCTCAGCCAGCCTTTCCTGAAGATGCTTTGCATAGCCGGTGGTGTCTGTAGGCAGCTCTTCACTAGGTCTTCCCATTAACAAGTCGACAGTTAAGCATAACTCATGGCCCAACACCAGTTTTGCAGGGGTGTAGCCGGTAGACTCATGGGATGCAGACCAATATGCCATCAGCAATGCAGGTAATTTCTGGTTCCATTCTGTTTATCCCTCTATGCAGTACTTGGCCAGTTCTTGACCTACAGCACAATAGGGTCCAGTTAAATTTCTCCACCATCCCATCTGACTGTGGCCTCAGAGGGGTCGTCCTTGTCTTCTTGATCCCCAGTAACTTGCATAATTCATGGAACACATCAGATTTGAAGTTTCTACCCTGGTGTGAATGTAGCTCTTGTGGCATCCCAGAATGGCAGAACTGGTCAACCAACAACTGAGTAACAGTTGCAGCCTCATGACTGGGGATGGCATAGGCCTCTGGCCACTTTGTGAAGTAGTCCATAAAACATTACTGAGAAAAACAGCACAAAAATTAATGCATACCTTATGAAACAAGTTCGTTCACAAACAGCAAGCAAACTGGCAACCCTGACTTGTACCAGAACCCTTGGTAAACATCGGGAAACAGCGAGAAGCTTCTCGACTACGTAACTACCATATCCCACTTCTCAACACTACCCCCTCCTTGGCACTGTTCTGTTCTTGCTTCTTCTTCCATTTGTAACAATCCACCTTCTTGTGTCCCAGCTTCCTGCAGAACCAGCAAGCTCCTCTGGTCTTCTCCTGTTCCCTTTTCCACTTGTTGCAATTCACTTTCTTATGTCATGGCTTTTCACAGTACCAGCACCTTCCTTAACCCTTTAACCTCGGGGTGTCACTTTCGTGACGCTCGGGAGCAAGGGATTATAACGCAGGGCGTCACTTTTGTGATTCTGTGTTATTTTGAATTCGCCCGGTCTTTCAAGAGGTGGCTTGTATCATCTATCAGTACTACCAGTGTCCAGCTATACTCAGTTCTGCTAATGTCATCTGCACTCCCATCCACTGTTGACAATTTAGCCATTTTCCCCCCTGTCCTTGACTCCCCTCCTTACCTCCCCTCCATTACCCTCTCCTGCCACCTGCCCAGCTGCACTGCACTACACAAATCCTGGACGGATTTTTCCACTCATTTTATCCATTGAAATGTGCCCTATGCCCTATTCTTATACATAATAATGTATAAAAGAACGAGAAAAGGTAATTGATACTGCCATTTGTCTGGAATGGGATAATTATCACCTGGCAACACCCCACGTGAACTAGTTCACTAATTTTCCCTGTTTATTTCTTCTTGAAATACGCCATATGACCTATTCTCGTAACAAAAATATATATAAGAAAGGAAGGGAGAAGCCTAAGTGATATTTACATTCACCTGGAACTACCTAATTTGTTATGTATTGTCTAGATTTCCTGTCAATCATTTCATAGCATGTAAATTAGCAATTGTCACCACGCTGTCATTGTCAACCCTTCCCTGCCCCTAGGCCACATCATTCAGTTTACTGTCGTCTTTCACGGTGAAACCACGTCTGATTCGCGCCTGTCCTTAGCCCCCTGCAAAGGGCCCTGTGACCTCTACCCCTACTAAACCTCGTGTGGGAAGGGGTAAAGGGTTAAGTGACTCTGCTGCAGAACGTGAACTGGCTAATTTATCAATGATAATGATGGACAGTGACTATGATTTTTCCGATGACTCTAAAACAGTGCAAGTGGAAATGTAAATAATGTGTAAACAGCAAGAGAAAGCAATGAATGTAAATATAACTGAACAGTGGAAAATAGTTTTATAAGTTACTGCAAGAAACAGTGCATAACATAGTGTAAATAAAATAGAAATGTAAATTATTTAAATAAAATAGAGAATGTTAACAGAAATGTATATAGTTAGTAATATAAGAATACGAGTATAAATACTTGGAGTAATGAAAGTGAAAGTGAAAGCTTTGCTCTAACATGTATAAATACTTGGAGTAATGAAAGTGAAAGTGAAAACTTTGCTCTCTATGCTAGTTTACTGAACGAGAAAGTGAATGCCTGGAGTGAAAATAAACTACTAGTACTGAAAGAAACTTATGGATAAAAATTGTATTTATAAATAAGTGTAATAAAGTACTAGGAATATAAAGTGTGAGTGTGTTTATGAATAATGAATGACAGCTCCGCCTCAGAATACCATCGGGGAACGAGCTGGGTGGAAAGCTAGTATGCGCTTGTGTTTTACGTTGCTTTCAGTGTTTTTTTTTTTTGGAATATGGATTCCAAACTACTTGAATTCATAGAATAGTGTTTGTACTTATAATATCAGGCAGTGGTAACCATATTACGGGGTATCGGGAAGTGTAAAGTGGAGACTTCGTTACCCAACTTCAGAAGTCTCCACAAGTCCTATGGTAGATGACGAAGGCTCAACAAACATCCCAGGAGAAAGCTGAAGGTATGTGCCATAAGCTTTTTTAATTATAATACTCTAGGACTAATAACTGATTTTTGGCAAATATTTTTTAAAAGTTTGTTGGAGAGCGATTATCCTTGTGGGACACACACGGCACACTTCCAACATCCCCACAGTTAAAGGGTTTTAAAATTTCCACTTCACAACACATATATACTGGTTTCCTCTTTCAGTGAGTGGCAAAGGTCCAGCAATATCCACTGCGATTCTTTCTATTGGTGCACCCATTTGGTACAGCTGAAGAGGGGCATAACCACGATTATTGGGACCCTTCTTGGCACAACACACATCGCAGGCCCAACACCACTCTTCAACATCATAGGGCATCCTAATCCAGTAGAACCTCTGTCGCAGCCGGCTTAGAGTTTCCTTCATTCCCTGGTGCCCACTAGTGATCTGGTTATGGGATTGATCCAAGATCTCAGACCTCATCTTCTTTGGAGCCACCAGTTGCCAATACTTGCTGAGGCTATCGTGTGTCTCCCACTGACACTCCAGTAGCCCGTTGTTCAAAGGAAGAAGGTCCCACTGACTCCAGTAACTTGGTCACAGGGCTTAATCTGGACACTTCTTTCCATGGTGGTCACAATGTACTCCGCTGCAGCCACTCAAGCACTGATTTTTTTTTTTTTTTTTTTTTAATAACAGAACGGAGGAAGGAAAAACAAATGGGTAAAAAAAAATAATCCATACACCAGATTACTGGTGTCCTCTGTTCATAAAATATCTGTAATAGTTAAACTTGAACAGTTGTGGGTTGAAATTTGGAGGAAAACAACTCCGGGGGAGCGAGTTCCAGAGAGATGCAGTTCAGGGAATAAAAGAATTCTGATAGGCAGAAGTTCTGCAGTATGGCTGAGTGACATTCCAGTCATGAGTGCTACCAGATGCCCGTGTAGCACGAGGGAAGGCATGGAGAGGTGGCACCATGGACGCAACTTCCTCTGAGCATTTGCCAAAAAAATATCTATAAAATAATGCAAGGGAGGTAACATTCTTTCTTACCTGTAGGGGAGGTAGTTTATATGTAATGGCAGGGTTGTTAATGATTCTAACAGCTTTATTCTGAATTTTGTCTAGTTGTCTTAATGCAACGTCTCCACAACCATTCCACAAGGGTGAGCAATATTCAAGCTGAGAGCGCACATGACTCTTATAAATTATAGCTAACTGCTCATCGGTGAAGAAGTTATGGATTCTGTACAATAATCCAAGTTTCTTTGAGGCGGTTTTGGCAAGTGATCTGACATGAGAGGTCCAGCTGAGGGCACTGTTAAGTGAGACACCAAGAATTTCAAAACTTTTGGAGATGGGAATATTAGTAGCACTGAAGGTAATGTACGAATCTGGCAATATCTGTCTATTAGTAAACTGTATATATTTAGTTTTACTAGCATTAAAAGAGACAAGGTTGTGTTGTCCCCATTCACTGATTGTAGATAGATCTTGATTTATGGAGATGGCTGTACTGAGTTGAGAGGTAGAGATATTAGACTTTGTAAATGGATGTCTGAGTGTGAATGAACTATGTAGTGTTGAGTCATCTGCATATGAGTGAATGGGATTGTGAGTGACAGATAAGAGATCATTAATATGAACCAGAAATAGGGTTGGCGCCAGAATTGATCCCTGCGGCACGCCGGCGTTGAGTGGAAATTCGAATATACATCATCTACTTTTACTCTTATTTTCCTGTCACTAAGATAAGAAGAAATCAAAGGAACAAAAGACGTTAGTCCATAGCAAGGGAGTTTGGACAGCAGGGAACGGTGCCATACTCTGTCGAAAGCTTTAGAGATATCAAGAGCTACTGCATGAGTTTCTCCAAAAAGATCAATTAATCGATGGATGGTATGAGTTAAGAGATTCAGTATGTCAATGGTGGATCTTTCTTGGTGAAAACCGTATTGTCTATCACTAATTAAGTTGTTGGATTCAAGATGTTTAACAATATGCTTATTAATTAAAGTTTCAAATACCTTACCAACAGAAGATGTGACAGCTATTGGTCTGTAATTGGAGGGGTCAGACGAACTTCCTTTCTTCGGAACTGGGTGGATATTGGCTTCTTTCCATGAATTTGGGAATAAAGAAGTACGTATGCATAGTCTAAATAATTTAGCTAGGACAGAGGCAAGTTCAGGGGAACACTTTTTCAAAACAATTGGCGGAATTCCATCTGGGCCTGGAGCTTTGTTGGTAGGTAAATTGTCTAGGATAGATTTTACGTATCTTGTCTGTATTTTAAGTGGGGCAATTTCGGGAGAATCAAGTTCCAGTACTGAGACATTCTGGCTGGTATCATCTATGGTAGAGTTTCTGGCAAAGGTACTAGCAAAGATATCTGCTTTCCCACGTGGGTCATTTGTAATATTGCCGTCTGAAGATTTAAGTGGGGGTATGGAAGATGACTTGTTAAAGTTATTATTGAAAGAATTAAGAGTTGACCAGAATATTCTATTGTCATTAGGGTTGTTAAGTAGTTTTGATGCTTGCTTTTGAAGTAAGTTTGATTTAGATAGATTTAATACTGCTTTTGCATGATTTATAGCAATTTTAAATTGGGAGAGTGATTCAGATGTTTTTGATTTTAAGTAAGAGTTATATGCTAATGAATTTTGGGCTATTGCTCTGGCACAATTGCCATCAAACCATATTGGAGAGTTTTGATCTTTTAGTGAATTGTTGATTTGGTATGAATAAATCCATACCAGCTAGTATTAAGTCGCAAATGTGGGACTGGGTAGAATTGGGATCACTAGAGAAGAAAGACTGCCATGGAATGTCAGCAAGATAATTTCTAAATCCATCCCAGTCAGCCCTGTCAAAGTGCCATCGGGTCACCCTGACAGGTTCAGAATGGGGAGGTGTGGGAGGGTTAACTAATGAGGCTTTGATGAGATTGTGGTCAGAGGATCCAAGTGGTGACAGTACCTCTATCCTGTATTGATCTGGATTATTTGTCAAGAATAAATCCAAGAGATGGGCATTATGGTCAGGATTATCAGGTATTCTGGTTGGTTGCTTTACCAGCTGGGTGAGATTAAACGATTCTGCAAACAGCTCGCATTCTAGACCAGCGTCGTCAGTCCGGGCAGAATGCAATAACCATTCAACATTGTGTATGTTAAAATCACCCAAAATGGTAATTTCATTGCCAAGGGCAAGGTCAAGGTTACTCAACTGAGTGGATATGGAATCAAATACACTGGGTTCCGAAGAAGCATTGGGGGAACGATAAACTACACAGATATATTTGGTAATGTTTTGGCAATTTAATTTATATAATGAGTAATCAAAACTGGATGAAATGAAGTTTAAAATAGTGTTAACTGCATATTGGGATTTGATATAACAACAGGTGCCGCCATTGTTACGAAAGTTTGTAAGAAGATGGTAACTGGGAAAACAAAATGGAGATATATCGGTAGAGGGTGAGATTTGTGGTTCTGTGAGGAAAAGGGCCAAAGGGGATACGGACTGAAGGAAAAAATGAACCGAGTTTAAATTTGTGGTAAGGCCGCGGATGTTGGTAAAGAATAAGGCCGCACCGTCACCTCTTCGCCGACGAGCATTCCCGGAAATAGCAACAGTCGTTGCCAGCACAGTTGCTTGATGGCGACCGAGAGGACCCTGTGCCTCCAGCCCTACCCTGCCGGTGGTGGCAATCCGAGGTACCATCTCATTTGATAATAACATTGCAGCGGCCGTTACTAAAGATGTGAATAGAAGGTGTGATATGTTATGCGCATGTAGTGTGGTGTAGACAGTTGAAGGTAGAGGTATTAGGAGAGCATGCTGGCCTACTCTCTACTGACACTAGCCCTGTCACTACAGTATGGCAGCATTTCATGCTAAGATTCCCCTTCCTGGTACACTGCTTGGCAGTACTCCCAAGGTAGATGGAAAGCTGATGACAGGGAGAGCTGGCGCTTCCGTTTCATCAGCCTTCAGACTAGTTCCTGACCATCCCCCTTTGCTGAACTTTTTCAGTGTTTCATTTAGGAAAGGAGGCCAGCATGCTCTGCAATAAAAGTTTCTCTGTCAACATCAATCTACATGCACAGTACACACTGTACTACCTTTTAAAAATCAAAGAAAAATGGCAAACTGTAACCATGCCTTAGAGTCCCTGAGGGGTGGGGAACCATAAATGCCTCCACCATCCACACCTCTCCCATTGATGACTCTACATGCCCGGAACCACTGACTCACTTATTCATTTCTGCGGCATTCATGGCCTTTCCTGTAACTTCCTCTCTGTTGAATACCACCTCTCCTCCTCTAAACCTCATCTGCTCTTCTTATCAGAGACTCAGCTGTCTGAGACAACTGACAGCAAACCCATTTCTATATCCTCCTACTTTCTCTATACCCATTTCAAAGCCAAAGGTGACTGTTGTGTATATGAACACAACGACCTATCTTGCTCTCGTGTTCCTGAACTTGATTCTTCTGTATTCTCACCTGTCATTCTCTAAGTATATCAGTGCAATCTACTTACCTCCTAATTCTGCTATCAAAAATTCTTTGACTATCTTCTGCGATGGAACACATTCTGTCCATTTCTCCTTTATCTGAAATCTTCATTCTAGGAGATGTCAATGTTCACCACCACCTTTGACTCTCCTCTCCTTTCACTGATCCACCTGGTGGAGAAGCCTACATCTATTCTATCCTTAATGACCTAGTGCAGCTTATACAGCACCCTATCCATATCCCTGATCGCCTTGGAGAGATCTCCAACATACTTGACCACTTCCTTACAACTAATCCTTCTGTTTACACTGTTAATCTTTTCTCTCTGTTGGGCTCCTCTGATCATAACCTTATTACCTTAACCTGTCCTATCACTTTGGTATGGCCTGTGGACCCTCCAAAGAAACGTTGTCTGGGGGACTTTGGAGTTGCTTATTGGGAGGCCGTAAGGCAGTACTTTGTTGGTCTTCCATGGAATGATCATTGCTTCCATGGCCGGGAACCATCTGAGTGTGCCTTGCACATTACAGAGGTTATTCTCTCGGGCATGGAAGCATACATTCCTTTCTCATATCCATTGACTAATGCAAGAAAGCCTTGGTTTAATCACGCTTGTTCTGATGCTGTCCACAGCAAGGAGAGGGCCTATTAAAGGTACCGGAGCCAACCCATCCCTGAATCACATCTATTTTATGTTTCTGCCCGGAATTCTGCCAAGTCTGATCTTTGCTCTGATAAAAATAACTTCATCCATAATAAATGCTCTCAACATTCCAACTCGAATTCTTCCCGCTCCTTCTGGCACCTTGCCAAAAACTTTTCTAACAACTTCACCTCATCATTCTCCCCTCCTCTTTTCTACTCTGATGGCTCTGTAGCTATTCCTTCTACTGATAAAGCAGATTCCTTCACTCAGACTTTCTCCTCCGATTCCACCTTAGACGATTCTGGTGCTATTCCTCCATCACTTCCCCCCTCTGACTTCCTCATGGCTGACATACGAATTTCTTCAGCTGATGTATTTTCTGCCATCACTGACATCGGTACTAACAAGGCATATGGGCCTGATGGAGTCCCTCCTGTTGTCCTCAGGAACTGTGCTTCTGTGCTTACACACCCTGCCTAAGTAAACTCTTTTGCCTTTGTCTGTCAACTTGTATCTTTCCTTCTTGCTGGAAGTTTGCTCTCATTCAGCCAGTCCAAAAGAATGGTGACCATTCCCAAACGTCTATCGTCCAATTGCTTTAATATCTTGTGTCTCAAAAGTTTTCAAGTGTATTCTTAACAGAAAAGTTTTAAAGCATCTTTCCTATCACAACCTTCCTTATGATGGTCAGTATGGGCTCTGTCAAGGATGCTCCACTGGTGATCTTCTCACCTACCTTTGAGACTCGTAGTCATCCTCCTTTCGGGGCTTTGGCGAAAGTTTAGCCATTTCACTTGACATCTCAAAGGCTTTCGATCGAGTCTGGCATAAATCTTTAATTTCCAAACTGCTCTCTTATGGTTTCTATCCATCCATCTGTGCCTTCATTTATAGCTTCCTTTCTGGTCGTTCTATAGCTGCTGTTGTAGACGGCCATCGTTCGTTTCCTAGAACTATCAACAGTGGTGTTCCTCAGGGCTCTGTTCTATCACAATTCCCGTTCTTTTTTTCATCACTGATCTTCTACAATAAGCTGTACATCTAATCCCAGCCACTTGTACACTGATGATTCCACCCTTCACCTTTCCATTCGGTTTCTGCAACGTCCATCTCAGCAGTTACTTCAACAAACAAGCGATGAGGCTAAGGCACATCTAATGTCTGACTTGGCTCATATCTCTGACTGGGGTAAAAATCATCTTTTTGTCTTTAATGCATCAAAAACTCAGTTTTTAGACCCAACAACCAGTCAGAATCCTACACAGGAGTACCCTTTAATGTTTCATAATATGCAGCTCAATCCTGTATCATCCTTGAACATGCTTGGGGTTTCATTCACTCGGGACTTATCTGGAAAGATCATATTCCTTCCCTTGTAAAATCTGCTTCCAAGAGATTGGGTGTGCTAAGCCAACTCCATGCCTTCTTTACCCCTGCACAATTGTTGACGTTATACACTGGTTTTATTCACCCCTGTTTAGAGTACAACTCTCATGTGTGAGGAGGCTCCCCATAAACAGCTGTTCTTAATAGGGTGGAATCAAAGGCATTTCGTCTCATCAACTCTCCTCCTCTTACTGGCTCCCTTCAACCTCTGTCTCTTTGCCACACTGTTGCCTCTTTATCTCCTTTCTATCGCTACTTCAATGGTCACTGCTTCTCTGAACTCTCTGCTTGCATCCCTCCACTTGTACAACGAGTGCGTAACACCCGTCTGTTAACAAGCTCTCATCCCTTTTCTGTCCAACTCTTTAATGCAAGAGTTAACCTTTACTCCCAGTCCTTCATTTATGCAACAGGTCCACTCTGGAACTGTCTCCCTCTGTCTGTATTCCCTACTTCCTATGATCTACAGTCTTTCAAACTCAGTGTGTCCAGGAATCTTGAAATGAACGAATCATGAATATGGCTCTTTTGTATTATTTTTTTTTTTCTTGGAAGGAACTGTTTTGCTGGCTGAGCCTGCAAAACGGTTCCTTCTTCCTCGCATAAAAATAAAAAAAATGTCGAGGTTTTCCTGCATTTCTTCAGTTGTGGGGCTTCTTGGGATAAAAACTGGCTGGTTGTTGCCTCTCATCACCAGCCTTCACTAATTTACCCTCATCCTTCTCATTTTGATGCTCATAGGTGAAGTGTCCCACCTCACCACATATCCAACACCCATTTGTCAATATCGAGGAATTCTTGGCACTGATCTGTTCTTGCTTCTTTCTCCATTAGTAACAATCCACCTTCTTGTGTCCCAGCTTCCTGCAGAACCAGCAACCTTTACTGGTCTTCTCCTGTTCCCTCTTCCACTTGTTGCAATCCACTTGTGGGAGGCGGTAGCTCAGTCAGTATAGAGGTGGCCAGCAGTTCTACCAGACCCAGGTTCAAATCCCTGCTGGGCCAGGGAACAGTTTAAGGATTTGAATTTGATACAAAGCAGACTTTACTGATCTACTAGCAGACACGCCAACATGTCGTAAAAATCTATCTATCTATCTATCTATTGCCAGACGCCTCAATCCCGTTTGGGGTGGCCACAAACAAATCGCCTCCAAGTCGCCCTATCCCCCGCCATTTCACTGCCCTGCTCCCAACTCACACCCCCCTCTCTCATATACATCTCCACCCCATCCCTCCATCTCATCCTCGGCCTCCCCCTCCCTCTTCCCCCCTCCACCTCACTCACATACACTCTCTTCGTCAATCTTTCACCCTCCATCCTCTCCACATGGCCAAACCACCTCAGTGTGTTCCTCATAACGCTTCCTATCACATCCACATCAACACCACAACGCTCCTTTATATTCTCATTCGTCAGCCTGTCTCTCCACGTGACTCCACAGGCTCCTCTTAAATAACTCATTTCCACTGCTCTCACTCTTGACTTGTGTCCTTCCAACAATGTCCAAGCTTCACTTCCGTACGTTAGAGTTGGTATCACAATACTGTCATGTAGTAACTTTTTCACTTCCATGCTCACTTCCCTGTTTCTTATCACTGCTTTCAAAGAATCAGCAACCTTTCTTCCCTGCTGTACCCTTTCAAGCACTTCACCCTCCAAACCTCCATCCTTACTCATCACACTACCCAAGTACTTAAACGTACTCACATTTTCCAATTCCTCACCACCCAACCTCGCTGTACATTCACTGACTTCACCTCTCTCAAAGACCATCACTTTACTCTTCCCTACATTCACCTTTAGATTCCGTTTCTTACACACTCTCTCAAACTCATCCACCAAGTCTTGCAGCTCCCCTTCGTCTTCACTCAACAACACAGTATTATCTGCAAACAACAGTACAGGGAGTTTCCAAACACTATCCTCTCTCACCAGGGCCACTCCAACATCCACTACCGTACCTTGTACCTCTTTTATTACCCCATCCATGTACAGATTGAACAGTCATGGAGACATGACACATCCCTGTTTCAAACCAACTTTCAAATAGAAAAATTCACTTAGTTCACCATCCACACGCACTGCAGCCTTCGCACCATCGTACATACTCTTCACAGCATTTAACAACTTCCCATCCACTCCATATATTCTTAACACTTTCCACAATCCTTGTCTATCCACCCTGTCATATGCTTTCTCCAAATCCATGAAAGCCGCATACAACTTCTTTCCCTTCTCTAGAAACTAGAGATCTAAGAATGACTATCTGATCTACACAACCTCTTCCCTTCCTAAAACTTCCCTGTTCTTCTCCAACTAATTTCTCTGTTCTTTCTCTAACTCTGTCTATCAGTATCCTACCATACACTTTTCCTATTATACTAAGAAGACAGATGCCCCTATGATTACCACACACTTCTTTTTCCCCTTTTGCTTTGTGCAAGGGAATAATTATACCTGACTTCCAATCCTCCGGGACTCTACCTTCCTCCCAGGCCAATCTGCACATCCTCCACATCCATTCTACTACTATCTCTGCCCCATGCTTCAGCATTTCACCACACACTCCATCAATTCCTGGGGCTTTCCCCGATTTAACTTTCTTCATTGCTTCCACAACTTCTGTCCTACTGATTTCTTCCTCTCTTCTCACCTCCCTCCTTCTCCCAGCCATTCCCCAGCCACTTATACTCGCATTACTTCCATCCTCTACGTTCAACAATTCCTTAAAGTGTTCTCTCCATCTGCTCACTTTTTCTCCCTTCTCCACTAGTAATCTACCATTTTTATCTTTCACTCCCCTGCTAACTTCACTTCCACCCTGTCTTACTCTTTTCACTTCTCTCCAGAACATTTTCTTACAGTCCCTCCACTTTATACTCAGATTCCTGCCAAATTCCTCATCCACTCTCTTCTTACTCTCTCTTACTAATCTTTTCACCTCTCTCTTTCTTTCTACATATAACTCTCTCTTCCGCCTCTCAACTTCTTCCACGCCCCTATTTCTCATCCATTCATTGTATGCTTTCTTCTTTTGTGCCACAGCTTGTTTCACCTCTTCAGTCCACCACGCTGTTCCTTGCACCCCCCTCCGTCTTCTCTTCCTTCCACACACCACATGACATGCTGCACATATTTCTTCTGTAAATATCTTACACACACCTTCCACGTCTCCCATCTGCTCCAATTCATATTTGCCCAGTCGTTCCTCCACTTCTCTCTTATACTCTGCCTTTTTCTCATCCTCTTGTAACCTTTCCACTCTCCTTGCAACTACTCCTTCCTCTCGTCTATCCCTTCTTCTATTCCTCCATCATACTTGAACTTTAACTCTGGCCACCACCAAGTAGTGGTCAGAAAGTCCACTCCCCCAACCTCTATACACTCTTGCATCCTTTAAACACGGGTAAAAATACCCGTGCCAATACTAATACACCAGTCCTGTATGAGACAGCCCTAGCATGTATTCAATATGGACAGTGGGTGTTAGCGCCGAAGTTGTGACATGTAGAGGTGTATGGAATGTAGGAGGACTACTGGGCCTCGACAGCAGGCTGAGAAGCCTATGCCCAGTGTCGGATACATTAAAAAAAAAAAAAAACTTCCGATGTCTTGGCTTTTCACAGTACCAGCACCTTCCTTCAAAAATTTCCACTTCATGTACCTGAGCCTTTCTTGCCTTGAATCCTGCACTATGGCCTGTCTGAAAAGTGGACGACTGGACCTGACATAGGACTCAAATTCTAGGGGCCTTGCTAGTGCTTCTTGCATGCTTCTGGGGTGCACCTATTTCACATGCATTGTCAACTCTGCACTATCAAAAGCATCAACGAACTGGTCCCTCAGAAGAATGCCCAACAGGTTAGGTGCTGCTCCAGGGTACACCTTGCATGCCATACTCTTCAGGTCATGAACAGGCTGCTTTAGGGATTCTCCTCGAGCCCATTAATGGCTCTAGAGTGTTGCTGTGTAAACCTAAGTCTGGTACGTGGTCCCATATCTGTGCTCCAGCACTTCTGCTAGGGACTGATAACTGTTCCTCTCCATCACTGACATCTGGCCCAGAATTTCCATTGTGGCACTCTTAAGGCTATGGTGGTACCATTCTTAAGTGGCAGTTTGGGTGGGGCACGAACCTCTGTACAGTGGTGCCACGTGTTCCATACCTGCTATGTGAACGGCTCTGATATATGTAACAGGCATCACAATAAGATAAACACAGAAGAATATAAAGGTAACGTGTGTATTATAATATATGAAAGAACAGTAAAATTATTAAGCGTAAAATATTTAAACGGCAATACAGAAACGTGACAAATATTTTACTGTGTTGCTTTAATAAAAAATAGTCACTTTTATTGGCTGTTACCGTATTTCTGGGGTTGGTAATAATGTCACAATTATTATTATAACATAATGTGCAGGAATATAAGTAAAAATATGTCAATTTCTTGGTAAAAAAAAAATACATTAAACCCTCGTGAGCGGCAACACTCACACCCCGTCCCACCTGGCCAGAGCTTCCTCTATCCTAGGCCTGTTTGGGGACATCTCTTAAAAAAAGATGCGCCAAGACTTTTACCTCCTGGGTGGTGTGGAAATAAAGTCAGTCAAATTTACAATATGTACATTATAACATAAAAAAAAATAACCAAAATGTATCCTAAAATACCACAGATGAGAGAGAGAGAGAGAGAGAGAGAAGGGGGGGGGGAAGGCAGACCAGGGGCAGTGTTGAGTGCAGCTGAGTGAGAGATGGAGGAAGGGAGGGAACGAAGGAGGGAGAGAGTGATTGAATGAAAACAAATCATGGCGCCACAATAGTGAGGTCATCTGGCGCCATATGTAAAACAATAATATTTTTAAATATAATTAGATATAATAAAAACAAAATAAAGAAATGAAAGCACAAGTTTGTCACTGATAAAAGAAACAAAATTCCCAAGGGTGACGCACATCTCTTCCCAGGAGAGAGAGAGAGAGAGAGAAGGCAGGCCAGGGGCAGTGTTGAGTGCATTGTTAAGCTGAGGGAAAGATGAAGGGAGGGAAGGAAGGAGGGCGAGAATGATTCAATGAAAAATCAAGGCGCCGCAACACCGAGGTCATCCGGCGCCATATGTAAAACAATAATATAATAAAAAACAAAGAAATGAAAGCACAAGTTTATAAGACATAAAAGAAACAAAATTCCCTAGGGTGATGCACATCTCCCCCCAGGAGAGAGAGAGAGAGAGAGAGAGAGGCATCGCGGGTATGGAAAACATGGCAACAATGTACGGAGGTTCGTGCCCCACCCAAACCGCCAGTTAAGAATGGTACCACCATAGTAGCAAGCTGCACTGCCCTCTGCCTATCGTCTTAACCATTCTGATCAGCAAGTAACTCAGACTGTGCACGGTAAGCTTCCCAAGATACTCTGCCATCAAATTCCTGAGGTTTCTTTTTAATTGGACCCTCATTATAGCCATGCACTTAACTAGTTTGGGGCCTAAAAACTGGGGCATCATAATTAAGTTCAGGACTTAAAATTTCTGCATTCTGATTATTCAACCCTATAATGCTACCTTTAAGTGCTTGGGATCCATCAAGATTAACCATACACTGTCCATTCTATTCATATCCTCCATGTACATTAACCTGAGGCTCAGCAGTGCAGTATTTCTCTACAGCGTCAATTTTCTCACTAATTACCTTCACATGGTTGACTACATGCTTCAACTGGTTATCTACAAACTGTCTGAACTCCATGACTATTTCCTCACTAATTGTCTTCAAATGGCCGTCTACATGCTGTTTTCACTCAGCCACATTATTGCTTCCCTCATATTTCTGCTGCTGTAGCTCAGCGTATACCTTCTTCTTCAATTGTTCCTGTTCTTACTTCATTTTCCCCATGAAAGCATCTAGCTGTTCTTTCATCCTCAGTTGTTATTCCCTCTGTTGCTCCTACAATCCCTCTTGAAACTGTTCCCCATGTGCTTGCAATTGTTCTTTGATTTCTTCATTTTGTGCATATAGCTGTCCTTTGAGTTCCTTCTGTCCATCATTCTGTGCTTGTAGTTGTATACTTTGCACTTGTAGCTGTTCTTTGAGTTCTTTATTTTGTGCCGGTAATTCTCTAAGTTCATTCTGTGAAGCTTGTAATAGCTTCATAATTGCACCCAGGGACACCTCCTCCTCCTGCCCAGCTCGGCTTCTTGTCTGCACACCTCTTCCTCCAAGTGGAAGATTAGACTTACTGCAGCACTTTCTAAAAATCCTCACTCCTGACACAGTGTTACGTCCCCGTCCCACGCTGCCACAAGCTCCAACAGCAGTAGATCAGTATGGAAAGGACGTTGCCAAGTGAGCTGTTCTTCCTATGGTCAGCCTTTCGGTGTACAGCACATAAGATCAGCTCAGGCGAAAATAAACACTGGCTACTTAAGTTTGCTGTCTTTATTTTTCAAGTAATTACACTTAATGCTTTCCAACTTCACGTCACTTTTTTCACAAGCGCTGGAGCTATACAAACTTCACCAACCGCACTGACACATAATGCCTGCCAACAACACTTCACTTTTATCACAAGTACTGAAAATATACAAACTGCATGCACTGACACTGCACTACACTCAAACTGAACTGAAAACTGGCTGAATTGCTCTAGTTTTTATTTATTTATTTTTTTTGCCTATCGACCATTGAGGCCGGAGCCCCTGGTCATTAAGACAAAATTATATATATGTATATACATTGACATATATATATATATATATATACATATATATATCTATCAATCTATCTATCTATAGCCCGACGCCCTAATCCCGCAAAGGGTGGCCGCAGACAAAACGCCTCCAAGTCACTCTGTCACCCACCATTTGACTCCCCTCCCCCCAACTCACCCCCCCCTCCCTCATATACCTCTCAACTCCATCCCTCCACCTCATCCTCGGTCTACCCCTCCCTCTCCCTCCCTCCACCTCACCTACATACACCCTCTTAGTCAGTCTTTCATTCTCCATCCTCTCCACATGTCCAAACCACCTCAGTGTATTTCTCCTAATCTTTTCAACCACATCCACATCTACCCCACAACGTTCCTTCACTTCTTCATTCGTCAACCTGTCCCTCCATGTTACTCCACATGCTCCTCTCAAGTAACTCATTTCCACTGCTCTCACTCTTGACTTGTTCGCCTCTTGCAAGGTCCACGCCTCACTTCCATACGTCAGGGTAGGGATCAAAATACCATCATGCAGTGACTTCTTAACTTCCATACGTCAGGGTAGGGATCACAGTACCATCATGCAGTGACTTCTTAACTTCCATACTCACCTCCCTATTTCTCATCACGAATATATATATATATATATATATATATAGCCCGACGCCCTAATCCCGCAAAGGGTGGCCGCAGACAAAACGCCTCCAAGTCACTCTGTCACCCACCATTTGACTCCCCTCCCCCCAACTCACCCCCCCCTCCCTCATATACCTCTCAACTCCATCCCTCCACCTCATCCTCGGTCTACCCCTCCCTCTCCCTCCCTCCACCTCACCTACATACACCCTCTTAGTCAGTCTTTCATTCTCCATCCTCTCCACATGTCCAAACCACCTCAGTGTATTTCTCCTAATCTTTTCAACCACATCCACATCTACCCCACAACGTTCCTTCACTTCTTCATTCGTCAACCTGTCCCTCCATGTCACTCCACATGCTCCTCTCAAGTAACTCATTTCCACTGCTCTCACTCTTGACTTGTTCGCCTCTTGCAAGGTCCACGCCTCGCTTCCATACGTCAGGGTAGGGATCACAATACCATCATGCAGTGACTTCTTAACTTCCATACTCACCTCCCTATTTCTCATCACTGCTTTCAGTGTGCCAACAACCTTCCTTCCCTGCTGTACCCTTTCACGTACTTCATCCCCCAAAGTTCCATCCTTACTCATCACACTACCCAAGTACTTGAATGCACTCACATTCTCCATATCCTCACCATCCAACCTTCCACATACCTTTCCTATCTATTATGTCATAAGCTTTCTCCAAGTCCATGAAGGCAGCATACACTTTCCTTCCCTTCTCTAGATACTTCTCCACTAAACATCTTAGAACAAATATCTGATCTACACACCCTTTTCCCTTCCTAAATCCCCCTTGTTCTTCTCCAACTAGCTCCTCTGTCATATGCCTAACCCTATCAATGAGTATTCTACCATATATTTTACCAGTCACACTAAGAAGGCAAATACCCCTATGGTTACCACATACTTCTCTCTCCCCTTTTCCTTTGTACAGAGGAACAATTATACCTGATTTCCAGTCCTCTGGAACCCTTCCCTCTTCCCAAGCCAATCTACACAACTTCCATATCCACTCCACAACAATCTCACCCCCATACCTAAGCATTTCACCACACACTCCATCAATTCCTGGGGCCTTTCCCAGCTTAATCTTCTTCATCGCTTCCACTACTTCCGACCTACTGATCTCTTCCTCCCTCCTCTCATCTCTTCTTCTCCCAGCCATTCCCCAACCACTTATACTCACACTGCTCTCACTCTCTACATTTAACAAATCCTCAAAGTGCTCCTTCCATCTCCTCAATTTATCTCTCTTCTCCACCAACAATCTATTATTCTTATCTTTCACTCCCCTACTATTTCCCCTTTCACACTGCCTTACTTTCTTTACCTCCTTCCAAAACAATTTCTTACTCTCCCTCCATTTCACACTCAGATTCCTCCCAAACTCTTCATCCACTTTCTTCTTACTCTCCTTCACCAGTCTCTTAACCTCCCTTCTCCTGCTCACATATACCTCTCTCTTCTCTCTCTCATCTTCTCCCCTACCTCTACTCGCCAACCATTCACCATATGCCTTCTTCTTTTGTTCCACAGCTCGTTTCACCTCATCATTCTACCATGCTGTCCCTTGCACACCCTTGCATCTCCTCCTCACTCCACAAACCGCCTCACACGCTGCGTTTATCTCTTCTGTGAATATCTTACATACGTCTTCCACCCCTTCCATCTGCTTTAGCTCATACCTTCCCAATCTTTCTTCCACTATGCTCTTATACTCTGTCCTCTTCTCACTATCTTGCAATTTCTCCACTCTTCTCACAGGAGCTGCTTCCTCCTGTCTTCCCCTTCGCCTCCTCAACCACTTTCTTTGCAGCTCTACCTTGACCATCACTAAGTGATGGTCCGAGACTCCATTCCCCCACCCTCTCCACACCCTTGCATCCAACACTTGTCTTCTCATTCGCTCATCCACACACACGTAGTCTATCATTGCCTTTCGTTCAACAAGTTCACCATCCATCCTCCTCATTACTCTCCATGTATACCGGTGGATCATCTTATGACGAAAGTAGGTGTTGGCTATTGCCAACCCCTTACCAGCACAGATGTCCACCAAAGCACTACCATTCCCATCTACTTCCGCTGGCACACCCCACTGACCAACCACTCCATCCACTCGTACATTCCCGACTTTGCCATTCATGTCTCCAATCAACAGCACTCTCTCGCTCCTCTCAAACTTGTCCATACATGCTTCTACTCTCGCCCAAAACTCATCTTTCACTCTTGCCACTCGATCCTCTGTTGGAGTATACACACATACAATCGCCCATGCTTGTATACCTACTTTCATCCTCACCCATACAATCCTTGCACCCACTGTTCCATACTCTCTTATATTCTCCTTCCACTTCTTGCTTATCATCAGACATACTCCCTCTCTTGCCCTCTCATTCTCACTGACTCCCGCACATATACCTACACCGTATTCCCATTGTCTCATCCTTTCACCTTTCTATTTAGTTTCAGTCAATCCACATATATCCACTTTTGCATCCTCAAGCACCTGGACAATCTCTCTCTCTTTCAGTTCATCATTCACTCCTCTCACATTCCACGTTCCTACTCTCAGAATGTCCTTTGTCCGTTCCTTAGTTGTCAACGTATGGTCCGTCCGGGTCCGAGGCGCTTTATTTGCTTTTTTAGTTAGTTCTTTTTACGGGGTGGGGCACTAACCCACCACCAACCCTTTTAGTCGCCTCTGTCACGGGGTTTTTATAATAACACAATAATTTTTTTAAAATATAAATGGTTAAATATTATTTAAATTAATAATAATATTCAATAATATTGAAGAGCAGAGACAATGATTGTCTTGCTACATCAAGCAACGATTACTTTACGCTGGCTTAGCACGATTCTCTGAGAACGAGAATTTATAAACTTCCTCAACAGTACACAGCAGAGACTAATTACTCACAATTGCTGAATTACTGTACTGTTAGCCTCTGGAGAAAGTTACATCACCCCTGACAATAAATAACTAATACTAATAATAATAACATCAGGTTCTTGCTGATGCATTAACTCCTGGCACAACGGATTTTAAGTTAATACAACAAGACTGGTCTAAGTACCAGTTATGAATAGTAAATGTTTATGCAAGCTAGGAGCTATATGGAAAATAAGCTTAATTTGGATTAAATGAAACAAGAGTTTACTTACATTAAGCTCAAGAAAGGAACTGTTAAATTTATTAATCACAAAAAATAAATTTAACGTTACAATTCAAATCAATTAAATGAGACGCACTCGCTCACTCACACAGAAGCTAAATACTTACACCTATGAAAAACACCTTAACTAAACTCTTAAAACTAGGAAATACACAAAAGAAATACCAGTCGATGAATGCTTTGTATCACCCAGGGGGTGGGAGTTTGAAGAAACTGATACTCTGTGGAGCTTGGGATGCTAGCTGACCTCTCTTCACTTCTGAGCACAGGACCTATCTCCGTCAAAGCCACCACTAGACTGAATTCAAATAATGCATAGGCAGGACGCACAAGCTACCGGAAGAAGGCGTGGCTAACGGTTGAGGAGAGTAGGGGCGAACAATAAAGAAACAATAGTATCGCTCAGTAGCGCACTTAGTGACGTGCATAAAAAAGGTAACCCCTGAAAAAGGTTAAGAATGATTTGAAAAGTATACCCCGAAATGGAGAGAGAAACGGTTAACTGAGCGATACACAGTGAGTTTTCCACTAATAGTTCGTGGCTTCTCACAAAAAGGAAATGTCGCGAATTGATTCGTGACATTACGCCCCATGAAAATTAAATCTTTCTTCCTTCAGAAGAATGATTTCAATATACATACATATAAATCCTAACTCAGTCACACAAGATTCACACTGTGGTGTGTGTGCTATCCTGCTACAGGAGAAAATCGCAGTCGCCAGTGAGTGAAAAAACCTCGTATTTACGTTAATAGAAGCAAGCTTGAGAGAAAAACTCCGTGACAATGGTGAAAATCCTGTACTCAGGTCAAACTGAGCGAAAATTCGCTACATTTACACTGACAACTAATTGTTGTGTAGCGTGGTGTATGTAATACACGGTGTAGGTGTGACAGTTGTAGTGTAACTGTACCTACGTGTAAAATGACACAGTAAATAATATGGCGACGACGAAGGCAGAGAGAGAAGAGGCAGCAGCGTGCGGCAGATGATCAGCTGGTCCACATTAAGCAAAACTGCTACACCCATTGCTGAACCTGCAAAACCAATTAAGGTGGAGCATCAAAAGTGTCAATGAGACAAAATTCTTATTAGGTTACAATTACTCTCTCTGGCTAGCAGTCAGTACATGCTATGAAAAGTACACTCGAGGTCGCCATTAATTTTAGCACACGATTATGATCGGCAAGTTGAGAATCCCTGTGCAAACTCGGGTCTTCCATAGCCTCGAACCGCACACGGGTCCTCAACCTGTGCCTCAACCTACAGTACTTATATTAATATCGGAGAGCTGAGAAACCTTGTGCAAACTTGGGTCTTCCATAGCCTCAAGTCGCCTCTGCAGAGTTCTCACTTCCCCCTTAACCTACAATACAATACTTATATTAGTACCGGAAAGCTGAGAATCCTCGTGCAAACTTGGGTCTTCCATAGCCTCAAGTCGCCTCTGCGGAGTTCTCTCTCCCCCTTAACCTGCAATACAATACTTATATTAGTACCGGAAAGCTGAGAATCCTTGTGCAAACTTGGGTCTTCCATAGCCTCAAGTCGCCTCTGCAGAGTTCTCACTTCCCCCTTAACCTACAATACAATACTTATATTAGTACCGGAAAGCTGAGAATCCTTGTGCAAACTTGGGTCTTCCATAGCCTCAAGTCGCCTCTGCGGAGTTCTCTCTCGAACTTCCCCCTTAACCTACAATACTTATATTAGTATCGGGAAGCTGAGAATCCTTGTGCAAACTTGGGTCTTCCATAGCCTCAAGTCGCCTCTCAACTTCCCCCTTAGCTTACGGTACATAATATGTATGTACAGGCCCTGGACATAATGTGTCCTGTGGGGCCAAGGGGCGAGACGTCAGGTCTGCACCCACTTCACCACTACCCTGTCTCTCAACTGACTCAGAGATTACAGGTGTAGTTACAAATGGCACAGGAAGGGCATGTCCCTGATTAGTGGTGATACTTTGGCACACACTGCAAGAACGGACAAAACTATCTATGTCCCGTCCCATCCCTGGCCAGAAAAAGTCAGCTCGGATATGGCCCTGGGTCTTCCTTTTGCCCATGTGACCTCCTGAGACTGAACAATGACCCCATTGTAACACTGCTAGGCGGTACTTGGCGGGAACGACAAACTGCAGTCGAACCTCGCCCTCGGGTGTTCGTGACTCACGGTAGAGCCGTCCTTGTTTACGAAGGAACTTGGCTCGACCTCCCCGTGAATACTTTATCACTCGACCCTTTTGTTTGTTCCAAACGGTAGCAAGTGTTGGGTCAGAATGTTGTTCTTGTACAACAAGTTGACTACACATCAGATCTTGCGGCGATTCAATGATCACTGGGGTGACACAGTCTGGAGCCTCAGTCATGGCTCGTGTTACCGCAGCAGCCGAAGTCTGAGTAGCGTCATCGGAGCAACTATCCTTGACTCCTTGAATATTGCCTACTATTAAGTCAAATAGAGGCTCTGGCATGACAACTGCAAGTGTCAAGCCAGTGAAAAATGGAGACGCCACCTGGATACATGCCTCAGGGAACAATCTCACTGATCCATCAATAAGCTTTGCATGGACCTGTCGACCTGTATACTGCTCAGGCCGAACTAGACTCTGCTTGACAGAGCAACCTGAGGAACCATTGTCTCTCAGGACCTTCACTGGAATGTCTCCCACAAACCCTGGCTGAACAAGGAAGGTACTGTCACCTGTGGAAGGGCCTGTGGAGGAAGCAGCTAGCCACTCATGAGGCTGCTGAATTGATGTGGCAAACATTGTGCCTTGAGGGTTATATTGGGAAGATGGAACATTGGCCATCTGTGGAGGGGGGTTCACTGTCACTGTGGGACTAGTGAACTGTGGGGAAGTACCCACACTGGTAGGGACGTGACCACCAGGCTGCTGCTGAGGAATGAAGGCTGCATTCGCTTCCTGCCTCTTTTGAGCTGGTGGTGAAAAAGTTTGTCCCGACGGTCGGTTGCGTGGCTGATACTGCTGCTGGTTAGGGTACTTGTTATACCTCTTCCACTCAGGTTTCTGAGTGTTTTGCCCCTGTCCTTCCACTGCGGTTTTGGACCTTGGCAATTACTCTGAGAACGGCCTTGGTGCTGGGATTCAGTCTGAGACGGCTTCCCAGACTTGGCAGTATCTTTTCTGCTCCAGGTGTTTGCTTACGAGCTTGATACCCGTATGCAGTAAAGAATGCGTCAGCCTTCTCTGCCATTTGGCTGGCATCTTTCACCTGGCAGATCTTAAGCTGTGCTATGAGCTCAGCAGGCCACGACCTCTCTAGCTGTGTACGCAGCATAAGGTCAATTATCCCCTCACGCGTGGAAGGAGTTTCATCTTTCTCCATCCACTCATTTAAGTAAGCTGTGAGAGACGATCAAGGAACTGAACAGCTGTCTCCTTGTCTTGGAGACGAGCTCGCATGAACTGAACTTTGGCGTCGTCTGCTGTGAGACCATACGCCTTAATGAGTGCAGCTTTCATCATCTCATATGTGAGATTGTCTCCACGAATTCTGTGGAGAATATCGAGGGCAGGGCCCTCAAATAGGCTAAGAAACTGAAGCCGCTTAGCTGCCTCATCCAGTTGATATAAGTCTGCCATGTCCTCAAAACGAGCTATGTACGGCTCGATTCGCTCGCTTTCCTTGTATGAAGGAAGCTTGATGCGTGGGGTCGCCAGGACATGTGCAGGGAGAAAGCTCGTGGAGCTTGGACCAACTGCAGCAGACGTGTCTGAAGCCAAGGAATCTCGCTTGAGCTTCAGCACTTCAAGTTCATGTTTTTCTCGTGCTTCTCGCTCGGCACGTTCGTGTTCTCGTTGTTCCCGCTCGTATTCGCGCTCTTTCTCACGCTGCTCTTGTTCATATGCACGCTCTCTTTCACGTTGTTCGCGCTGTTCTCGCTCGTATTCGCGCTGAATCTTACGCTCTTCACGGGCATCATTCTCGCGCTGCTGCTCCTGATTATGCCGTGAGAGTATATACTCTTTAATTTCGGTTGGGTCCGAAAGACCCATTTCTTTGGCTTCCTGTAAAAATACAGTAGTAGCCATTTCGCTAATTTATTAAGCAAACCGAAATAAAGTACTGACTGCTTAGCGACGAATACTAATAAACAAAAGTAAAGAGTACAGACACAAGCTAGTGGTGACCAGTCTTATCCAGTTAACTGGCAAAGAATAAATCAAAAATGTAAATGACTGGGAAGACTCAATAATAAACACAATGGTACGGCGACTTCCCAGAAGCGAATAAAATTGTCTGGCGTTACCAAAAATAAACTAGAGTTAAGTATTCTATTGATTAATAAAGCAAAATTCACTTGCTAAATTAAGGGTAAACACCAGTAAGCTTGTGCCTATAAACTTTAATGATAAATACCTAAATATGAATGAGTGAGCACTATCTCGTGAATAGCTTTAGAGCTAGGAGTTAATATCCTGGAATGAGGTCGCCAATTGTCACGGGGTTTTTATAATAACACAATAATTTTTTTAAAATATAAATGGTTAAATATTATTTAAATTAATAATAATATTCAATAATATTGAAGAGCAGAGACAATGATTGTCTTGCTACATCAAGCAACGATTACTTTACGCTGGCTTAGCACGATTCTCTGAGAACGAGAATTTATAAACTTCCTCAACAGTACACAGCAGAGACTAATTACTCACAATTGCTGAATTACTGTACTGTTAGCCTCTGGAGAAAGTTACATCACCCCTGACAATAAATAACTAATACTAATAATAATAACATCAGGTTCTTGCTGATGCATTAACTCCTGGCACAACGGATTTTAAGTTAATACAACAAGACTGGTCTAAGTACCAGTTATGAATAGTAAATGTTTATGCAAGCTAGGAGCTATATGGAAAATAAGCTTAATTTGGATTAAATGAAACAAGAGTTTACTTACATTAAGCTCAAGAAAGGAACTGTTAAATTTATTAATCACAAAAAATAAATTTAACGTTACAATTCAAATCAATTAAATGAGACGCACTCGCTCACTCACACAGAAGCTAAATACTTACGCCTATGAAAAACACCTTAACTAAACTCTTAAAACTAGGAAATACACAAAAGAAATACCAGTCGATGAATGCTTTGTATCACCCAGGGGGTGGGAGTTTGAAGAAACTGATACTCTGTGGAGCTTGGGATGCTAGCTGACCTCTCTTCACTTCTGAGCACAGGACCTATCTCCGTCAAAGCCACCACTAGACTGAATTCAAATAATGCATAGGCAGGACGCACAAGCTACCGGAAGAAGGCGTGGCTAACGGTTGAGGAGAGTAGGGGCGAACAATAAAGAAACAATAGTATCGCTCAGTAGCGCACTTAGTGACGTGCATCAAATCGGTCACCCCTGAAAACGGTGACGAATGATTTGAAAAGTATACCCCGAAATGGAGAGAGAAACGGTTAACTGAGCGATACACAGTGAGTTTTCCACTAATAGTTCGTGGCTTCTCACAAAAAGGAAATGTCGCGAATTGATTCGTGACAGCCTCGTACGACAAGCAGGGATACTGGGGGAGTATTCTTGAAAACCCCCCTACCCCCAGGGGGGGTATATATATATATATATATATATATATATATATATATATACACATCCATGCATATGAACATACACACTTTCATGCACACGTACATATATATATATATATATATATATATATATATATATATATATATATATATATATATCCATGCATATGAACATACACACTTTCATGCACACGTACATATATATATATATATATATATATATATATATATATAAAAAATAATTTTTTATTTTTTTTTTGTATTTTTATTTTTATTATTTTTGGGGTATTTTTTTATATTTTTAACCTTATAATACTTATAAACAAAAATGCCTAATATAAAGACCCTAAAACTAATCACCTAACAGACAAATCGCTGACCTATACTAAGTCCTAAAAGACAAATAACTAGACCTACACTAATGGTAAAAAAGCCTCGACCAAAGGAACACCATCGACTGCAGAGATGTAATGCCTTTCTACATTACATACCTGCATTCATCACCTGGTGCCTGTCAATCGAGGCACAACCTAATACTGGGGACATCAATATTCTCTTCCCCATCCTTATATAAGGTTCCTATATTCTAGTGTCTTCTACATTGTACAAGAACTACAGTTGCCAACTCGGACATATCAAAACACGCCAGAGTCTTCTTAAATTACATGGCACTAAATTATTTAGCATACAAACTTAAATTAAACTGCATAATTTAACAAGCAACTGCATAAATATAACGTTAAGAAACAGATCAAAAAAATGAATGCATAACTTACGAAAGAACTACGCTCACAAATAGCAGGCAAAATCGCAGCTCTGACTCGTACCGGAACCTACGGTAAACATCGGGAATCAGTGAGAAGCTTCTCGACTACTTAACTACCAAATCCCGCTTCTCAACGATATTTATACGTGAAAGGAAAGAAAAGATAAAAAGCAAGAAGAAAAAACATTAAGCAAAGGAGTATGATTAGATATTGGAAGAAGTATATAAAGCCAAGAAGAAAATTTGTTAACGTTTTAAAAGAAGAGAAAATGCTGTATGCAAAGAAAAAAAAAAAAAAGAAGAAAGAACAAAAAGACGGATATTAGAGAAAATCTAATATAGAACGGAAGGAAGTGGGTGAACATTTGATATTTTAGAAGGAAAGGAATAAGAGTGATTTGTGCAACGAAAGGGAAGAAAATATATAATTGGAGCAGGAAAGAAAAATCTGGGAATCTGGCAAAAAAAAAAAAAAATGGGATAGTGTTGTCTAATAAAGTAAGAGAGAGAGAGAGAGAGAGAGAGAGAGAGAGAGAGCAGCATGGTTAGGTGCTGGAAAAGATTAAGGAGGGGAGCGAGAGAATACCTGAGATACTGCTAAACTGAATAATTTTGGCTGTTGGTGGTAAAAATCTCAAGGAATCATCACGGCATTGGAAAGGATAAGGGAGCTCATTGCTAAACCCTTCCCTACGTAACTTGTTCCTGAGACGAATAAGACTATGATATGGGAGATGATTCCAACTTGTTCACTACGACAAGATAATCCTGAAGAGTAATACCATGAAAAAGGAGATTATCCCCAGCCCCTCGACTACGATAACATCTTCGTGAATAAGAAAGATCATGATTAATGGGATTTTTTCCAACCTCTTCACTACGAGAGGATGTTCCTGAGACGAATAAGATTATTTTCACCTTCTTCACTATGATACGATCTTCCTGAAATATGGAACATCATGATAAGAGAGATTATTTTCAACGTTGTCAACAATAAAGTCGTCTTGGAGTGAATAAAAGAGAGTGACTGCAACCTTTTCACACCGATAAGATCTTCTTCAGACAAATAATATCATTATAAGGAAGATTATTCCCAACATTTTCACAGCGATAAGGTCTTCCTTAATAAGTCCGTGACTAGGGATATTATCTCCGTCATCTTCAACGATCTGGTCCTTTACTGAGACGACTAAGGCCATGAGAAGGGAGATTGTAATCTTTTTACTGTATTAAGATCCTCCCTAAGACGAATAAGATCATGATAAGGGAGATCTTTTCCAGTCATTTCATAGCGATAAAGTCCTACTGAACTGAACTTTATAAAATTAGTTGATGGCAGCAGGAACGGAATATTCAAGTTGTTATCTCAGTAAAACGAATAAAATTATTAAAAAAAAAAAACACCCTCGTACTGAGACGGTTAATATCAGAATAAGAGCAACACGTGCACACTTAGCACATAGACATGAACACACACAGCACAAGAAAATTAATAAAAACTCAACAGCATTCAAAAAATCGAACTCTACGCACCCCAAAATAGTAAATACGCAGCCGTATTCGTGTATAATAACGAATTCAGATTAAGGACAAGAAAATATACGCAAACTCAAGACCATAAACATAAACGAACTTAAAATTAAGGACACGAAAATATAAACAAACTCGTGACTATATGCAAAAACGAACTCAAATTAATAACACAAAAATATACGCAAACTTATTACCATACACAAAAATGACTTCAAATTAAGGGCACGAAAATATGTGCAGACAGATGACCATGCACAAAAATGAACTCAAATTAAGTCCATCCATCCATCCATCATCCAATCTTACATTGCCCCATGAGGAGCGTAGGAGCCCGGGGCTAGGCAGTCCACATATTAGATGAGAGTGACCAGCCTCACTCATCCCTGAGTGGCATTACATGAGCAATGTGGAGTAGACTGTAGCACCAGTCGAGCAGGGCAGTACTCCCGAGGTGGATGGAAAGCTGATGACAGGGAGTGCTGGAGTTCCCGTTTCATCAGCCGTCAGGACTAGTTCCTGACCATCCCCCTTTGCTGAACTTTTTCAGTGTCTCAGTTACACAGAGAGTAGGCCAGCATGCTCTCCAGTACAAATTTCTCTAACTATCTACACCAAACTACATGCACAATACACACTACACTTCCTATTCAAAATTCATTTCAAATGGCGTCTCTTCACCAAGCCTCGGAGTCCCCAGGGGGGAGGACCATAAATGCCCCCACCATCCGCCCCTCTCCCGGTGACGACTCGAGGTGCCTGGAACCACTGTCTGACTCTCTTCTTCTTCATTTCTGCAACATTCGCGGCCTTTCCTCTAACTTTCGCTCTGTTGAGCACCACCTCTCCTCCTCTAAACCTCACCTTCTTTTTCTAACTGAGACTCAGCTGTCTGAGGCAACTGACAGCAAACCCTTTTCTGTATCCTCCTACTTTCTCCATACTCATTTCAAAGCCAAAGGTGGCTGTTGTGTATATATACGCAACGACATATCTTGCTCTCGTGTTCCTGAACTTGATTCTTCTGAATTCTCTACACTCTGGCTTCGGCTTTCCTGTCATTCTCTGACTAAATATATCTGTGCTGTTTACTTATCCTCAAATTCTACTGACTATCAAAAATTCTTCAACTATCTTACTTCTACGATGCAACACATTCTATCCATTTCTCCTTTCTCTGAAATCTCCATTCTAGGAGATTTCAATGTTCACCACCACCTTTGGCTCTCCTCTCCTTTCACGGATCCACCTGGTGAACAAGCCTACATCTTTTCTATCCTTAATGACCTAGAGCAGCTTGTACAGCACCCTACCCGTATCCCTGACCGCCTTGGAGAGAGCCCCAACATACTTGATCTCTTCCTCACAACTAATCCTTCTGCTTACTCTGTTAATCTTTTCTCTCCGTTGGGCTCCTCCAATCACAACCTTATTACCTTAACCTGTTCTATCACTCCGGTACGGCCTGTGGACCCTCCAGGGAAACGTCGTCTGTGGCATTTTGGAGTCACGGACTGGGAGGCCCTCAGGCAGTACTTCTTTGATTTTCCCTGGAATGATTATTGCTTCCATGGCTGTGAGTCATCTGAGTGTGCCTTGCGCATTACGGAGGTTATTCTCTCGGGCATGGAAGCATACATTCCTTTCTCATATCCTTTGACTAACGCAAGAAAGCCTTGGTTTAATCACGCTTGTTCTAATGCTGTCCGCAACAAAGAGAGGGCCTACAAAAGGTACCGGAGCCAACCCACCCCTGAATCACATCATCTTTATGTTTCTGCCCGGAATCGTGCTAAGTCTGTTCTTCACTCTACTAAAAATAATTTCATCCATACTAAATGCTCTCAACTCTCCAACTCGAATTGTTCCCGCTCCTTCTGGCACCTTGCCAAAAACCTTTCTAACAATTTTACCTCATCATCCTTCCCTCCTCTTTTCTACTCTGATGGTTCTGTAGCTATTTCTTCTACTGATAAAGCAGATCTCTTCGCACAGACTTTCTCCTCCAATTCCACCTTAGACGATTCTGATGCTGTTCCTCCATCTCCTCCCCCCTCTGACTTCCTCATGGCTGACATTAAAATTTCTTCAGTTGATGTATTTTCTGCCATTACTGGCCTCAGTACTAACAAGGCATATGGGCCTGATGGGGTCCCTCCTGTTGTTCTCAAGAACTGTGCTTCTGTGCTTACACCCTGCCTAGGCAAACTCTTTCGCCTTTGTCTGTCAACTTGTACCTTTCCTTCTTGCTGGAAGTTTACTCTCATTCAGCCAGTCCCAAAGAAGGGTGACCACTCCCAACCCTCCAGCTATCGTCCAATTGCTTTAACGTCCTGTATTTCAAAAGTTTTCGAGTCAATTCTCAATAGAAAAATTTTAAGGCATCTTTCCTATCACAACCTTCTTTCCGATCGTCAGTACGGGTTCCGTCAGGGACGCTCCACTGGCGATCTTCTCACCTACCTTTCAGACTCCTGGTCATCCTCCTTGCGCGACTTTGGCGAAAGCTTTGCAATTGCAATTGGCATCTCAAAGGCTTTCAATCGAGTCTGGCATAAATCTTTAATTTCCAAACTGCCCTCCTATGGTTTCTATCCTTCTATCTGTGCCTTCATCGCTAGCTTCCTTTCTGGTCGTTCTATAGCCGCTGTTGTAGACGGCCATCATCTTCTCCTAGATCTATCAACAGTGGTGTTCCTCAGGGCTCTGTCCTATCACCTACTCTCTTCCTTTTATTCATCAATGATCTTCTAAGCTGTACATCTAACCTTATCCACTCATACGCTGATGACTCCATCCTTCACCTTTCCATTCGGTTCCCGCAACGCCCATCTCAACAGTTACTTCAACAAACAAGGGATGAGGCTATGGCACACCTAATGTCTGACTTGGATCGTATCTCTGACTTGGGTAAAAATAATATGGTTGTTTTTAATGCATCTAAGACTCAGTTCTTACACCTATCAACCCAACAAAATCTTCCACAGGTATACCCACTAATGTTTAATAATATTCAGCTTAATCCTGCATCATCCTTGAACATGCTTGGGGTTTCAGTTACTCGGGACTTATCTTGGAAAGATCATATTACATCTCTTGTAAAATCTGCTTCCAAGAGATTGGGTGTGCTAAGCCGACTCCGCTCTTTCTTTACCCCCGCACAATTGTTGACTCTATACAGGGGTTTTATCTGCCCCTGTGTGGAGTACAACTCTCATGTGTGGGGAAGCTCCCCACATACAGCTTTTCTCAATAGGGTGGAGTCAAAGGCTTTTCGTCTCATTAACTCTCCTCCTCTTACTGACTCCCTTCAACCTCTGTCTCTTCGCCGCACTGTTGCATCTTTATCTCTTTTCTATCGCTACTTTAATGGTCACTGCTCCTCTGAACTGTCTGCTGGATTCCTCCACCTCTACGACGGGCGCGTAGCACCCGTCTGGCAGCAAACTCTCATCTCTTTTCTGTCCAACTCTCTAATGCAAGAGTTAACCGTTACTCCCAGTCTTTCATTTATGCAACAGGTCAGCTCTGTAACTGTCTCCCTCTGTCTGTATTTCCTGCTGCCTATGATCTCCAGTCTTTCAAACGCAGTGTGTCCAGGCATCTCAAAATGATCGGATCTTGAATTTGGCTCTCTATTGTATTTTGTTTTTTCTCTTGGAGGGAACTGTAACTGCGGGCTCATGGCCTTTGGTTCCTTCTTCCTCGAATTAAAAAAAAAAAAAATGAACCCCAACCTTCCCTTGGATATAAACCTTTACCGGCTCAATCCGATTGGAGCGCAATAATTACCCACTAAACCACCAGGCGCCAAAATTTGGTTATATGGTTACCACGCAGCGTACTAAATGGTTTCCTGGTGCACAGGAAACCATTTGGCTTGTCACTTAGTGTAGAGTCACCCACAGGCTGACGGAAGTGGAAATAATGAAGGAAAGAAAGGCAGAAGAGGGAGCGTAAAGTCAACCGTAGGCAGAAGAACAAGGAAAGAATGAAGGAAAGAGAGACAGAAGAGAATGGAAGGAAAGAAGGATGGAGAGGAAAGGGCAGACACCCGAGAGCAGCACTACATTACACATGTTAAATAAATGCAGTAGCAAGCATTCAGTAGGGAGGAAACATGGTACGCATTCCTACTCAAATGCAAATATGCTAAACAGTGTCTAGTGGTATAGTACGGTGCATAAAGAGCCGTTTCCACAGCCATTGTTGAAGAGATATAATGAAAGCCCATACGTAAGCAGTAACAAACACACACACACACACACACACACACACACACACACACACACACACACACACACACACACTAGTCCATGTCACCAATGAAGCCAGTGTGTGTGTGTGTGTGTGTGTGTGTGTGTGTGTGTGTGTGTGTGTGTGTGTGTGTGTGTGTGTGTGTGTGTGTTTTCTTGCTTAAGTATAGGTTGTAATTATATTAAGTACTTATGCTAACATGGTAATCACAACAGTTCACTCATGATTATCCCTTGTGCTGACGCCATTGCAGATGGTGGGGTGAGGAGAGGAAGGAGGAAGGGGTGGTGAGGGGTTAGAGAAAAGTGAGGGGAAAGTTTGGGATAGGGGAAATGGTGGATGTAAGTGAGGAGGGAGGAGGGGAAGGATGGGTAAGGGAGAGGGAATGTAAGAGTGGAAGAGGTAAAACACAGGTGGAATCATGGGGAGGTGGAAAGTGACTCTGTGGCAGAAATGCAATGTTAGAGATAAGAGTGGAGTCTGACCGAGGTGAAAATCACACTCATGTTCCCTCACTTAAATCTACTGTGCTGTTGCTCAACTACGGAGGTCGCCTCCCTCTCCTGCACCTCTTATAGTTAATATTATATTACCAGTTCAAAAAGTAACAATTATCCTCCATATGGTCTCTCAATTGCAATATTAAACGATAATATATATATATATATATATATATATATATATATATATATATATATCTATATATATATATATTGGGGGGGGGGTTCAAAAGCGTAAATAAAAGAAAAGGAAGGGCCAAAAAATAACCTCCACGTGTGAGGAAAGTCTTCAACTTACAGAGGCAATGATAAGCAGATGAGTAGAGAAAAGCTTGTAACACTAGCAAAAGAGCCTCCAATCACCCCCAGAGGGTTTCGATCCGTTTCACCTACAAGACAAGGCTTTCGCCCCGACTTTACTTGCTTCTTTATTCATTTATTTATTTTCCCTCTGAGTATGGACTTGATACTCTTTTCTTTAAGGCCTAGCAATCGCCCATCAAGGTGCTGTAGACCGTCACATGCCACCACTTCGGTGCTAAAAACCACCGTCCGTTCCGTCTCATTCAGGACTACTACCGTATGGAAGTATGGAATGAGGAGAAAGTGGCCCAGATCGGTGGGTCTTGCTGAAGGTCAGTGAAGTTTGTATTAACTAAATTCAAATAATCAAACTCTTTCCAGTTCCAGCCTACAATCAAACTTCAAGCATTTAACTATACCAAGCACACCCAGTTCGAAAGACCTATCTTCAACTGAATTAACTGTCAGGCTACAGCAAGTTTAAAGCTAAAATTGCATCCTGGGGCCATTTAGCCAGTGCCATAGTTTATCTATGGAACTACCGAAGTTTAGGAATTTATTCCAAGGGCCTCTCTCACACACCCTCATAATTACCACCATAATCTCTCCCTCGCTCATTATTTATGCCTGTGTTCCCGTTCGCTTAGTACCACTTTCTCTAGTGCCACTTTCTTACCTGTTTATTTTGCATATTACATTACAAACCAGTATTGACCATATCCATTTAGAGCGCCTTAACCCACTAGACCACCAGGTGTCCTGGTGCGGCATTGGTCATTTGGTAACCACATAACGTGCGATAACAGCAAGTCCCAATTCCCCATTTCGAGGTGTAGGGGGCCGAGGCTAGGGTATCGTACTCAGGTTGTACGGCCAGAGTACTTCCCTTGATGGCATTATATGATCGATAAAGCCCTGGGGTTCAAAACTATGGAAGGCCGTCACACCAGCCAGGGCGTTCTAACCCACTAGGCCAGTATTTTTTTTTTTTTTTACGAGCTATTTTTTTCTGTGCAATATTTGTTTAATCGTAGGCAGGTGGTATTTTACTGTCTACTGGTCATACGTATTTCGAATGCGTTTTATTGGAGCGCAATAAAGTTTCCAAGCGCTTTATGAGATCCGTGGGATTACTTGCTGGAGCTGAGGCTCTCCAATGCATTAACCTAACCTGATCCCTAGGCTTTTACGAATCTAAAATAATTTCAATGCAATTAATAGGTGTTCTAAAGCAGAGTTTTTCCCTCATATGAGGCCTGAGGTTTTTTCCTTGGTATTCGCATTAATACAAGACTTCGTTTTTCGTTTTTTTTTTTTTTTAGTCAGTTGAGTGATATTACCTTTGTGCGTTTCCTGCAGTAATGCCCTGGCTAGATTTTTTTTTTTTCCCTTCATCAATAGCAAATTGTGTGTGTGTGTGTGTGTGTGTGTGTGTGTGTGTGTGTGAGAGAGAGAGAGAGAGAGAGAGAGAGAGAGAGATTCTTAATTTTGAAGCTCTACAGTAAACTGCACCTCTATATCACAGTAATGTGTTGCCATAATTACACATACTGTCTGGTATATGCCCAGATTTCCACACGGCCAATAATTTTGATACCCTCTAGGTTCCTTCACAGCAGCCGGTTTATTATCACCTGAGGAAACTGGGCCAATCTTGCAACCTGAATAGTAAACTGTGTTTACGTTAAATTCGATGGACCAAAGTTATGAAGTAGGAATGAGTCTCCTTGGCTACAAGTTATGTCGCCTGTTCAAGCTTTCTCCATTAATCCATCAACAAAGCGGAAAGAGGTTAGGGTCAGTATTCTTGTCGGTTGAGGAAGCTCCCTAGCACCTTTTCCTAGGTGATTTATTTTATATATTACACCTTAGTCTTCTCATTTCTGTTCCATAAATCCCTCCAATATTGCCACACCTTGCATAGATAATGTACAAAACGATACTAAATAACCACATCCACAAATAACCAGCTAAGGAGGAGGTGTTAGGGAACTTCCTTACCCGACGAGAATACAAGTCTAGGGGTCTTCATCGGTTTAGAGGAAAACACCCCCCCCAAAAAAAAAAAAATCAATATATATCTCTCGTTAATACAGGCCACAGTACAGAATTCATTAACCTTCTCCTACTCGGAACATTTTCAGTATTTTCTTCCAGCAACCGTCACACACTACTATCCAACTAAGATTGAGTCTTAGGAGCCTGAGGTTGTTTCCAGTGTATTTTGCTCTCAGTGTCGTAGACCAGTGTTACAATGCATTACAGTGTGTGATGCCTTCCTGATGTATATTGTGCACACTGTAGCTCCGAGAGAGAGGGTGAAAGTAAATGGACGAGGGAAGGACAAAGAAAGTGAAAGGCATAGTAGCAGTAGTGGTAGTAGTAGTAGTAGTAGTAGTAGTAGTAGTTGTTGTAATAGTGGTGGTGGTGGTGATGGTGGCGGAAGTAGTAGTAGCAGTGGTGTAATAGTAGTAACCGCAGTGGTAGTAGCTGTTGTTGTAACTGTAGTTGTGGGATTTGTGGAGCTGTGGGCATCTACTTACTACTGACGAATGAGAGGAACATGCAAATGTGAGGAAGACGGAGCAGAATGTACATGTATTATATGTATGTACTGTATGCAGTACAGATATGTGAAATCATCATTAAATGTGTATACGAGCGTGTATGTATGAAGAGAGAAGTCTGTATATTTATGTATGTATGACTGTACAGTCGTCGTGCCTCAGGCTGGCTCCTTTATGCAAGGCAAGTCACACTGGAGGAAGAGGGGCTGAGAGGGAGGGGCCAGAGAGAGAAGGGAGGGTGGGTGGGGAGGACGAGTGATGGTGTGGGAGTTGTGTGAGGGAGGGGAGGTAGAGGACGGGGAATAGTATGCGAAGTGGAGGTCACTATTTATTTATATATATATTTTTTTCATTCAGGGCATGATATAAAGGGGTTAATATTCGGTAATGTTGCATTACACCTTGTATAGCGGCGTCAGATAACAAGTTTTAGAGGTGGTGAATTCAAGGGCTGGCTCGTGAGAGAAATATGCTGACGTGACAGATCAAATAGTAATGCAGATCCATCGAGACTGTGTGGGCCTTGATTGTCAATGCGTGGGAGACAGAACGAGAGGACACGGGCCCGTCTCTTACAGCAACCAAGGACGAATGTGAGCTGTTCAACGAAACCAGCAAACAATCATCAACACTGTTTCCCCGGTGTCGCGAAGACTGCAAAGAGGTTATTGAGACTTTAGGCCACTGGACTAGGTGTTAAGGGTTTGGCTTGACCAATGTCAGTAATCACTGACATAAATATATTTGGGAGTTTGGGTAGGATTGTGTTTAACATTCCTTCTAACAGATTATGAGAGATATCGTTACTATAACGTCCGATGTCCACAGACGTAAAATTTATTTACCTTTTATGCACAAATATTTTAAATAGCCATTTCATATAGACATGCCATAAAACAGTTGCCATGATGATGACTGAATAGAGGAAGTATATAGCGACAGGATGATCATATTTACTGTGGACACAGCCATGTCAAAGGTTGCATAATTGTGATATTTAGTTCCAAAATTTAACTACATGTAGCGGTGGAGGAAGTTTATACATAAACATGACGGAAGTCAAAGCCATCCACATTCCATTCTGCGTCCGAACTCAAAATACATGGCTAAGCACAAATATCTGGCTACACTAACGTTTGATGTCATTCAGTATACTGTATTTCTCTCACGACGCTCTTGATATCACCACTCTAAAGTTTATCTGACGCCAATAAACGAGGTGTAATGCAGCATTATCTACCGGATATTAACTCCTTTATATCATGCCCTGAATGAAAGAAAACAAACAAATAATGTGACCAACATTTTGCATATCATTCCTCTTCCTCTACCTACACTCCCCTCCCCCCCAACCGCACCATCACACAACCCCCCAACCCACCTTCCCTTTTCTCTCTGGCCCCTCCCTCTCAGCCCCTCTTCCTCCGGTGTGACTTACCGCGCATAAAGGAGCCAGCCTGAGGCACGGGGTACCGGAGGATGGGTGATTATTTATGACCACGACTGTATGTTTGTATGTACAGTCGTCAGCATAAAATAGCTGCAAGGCTACTCATGTGATGTAAGTCCTTTTGTCTGGCAACAGTGTAAGGGGACTAGTTGCCACATAGGCTTTCATGTACTTTAAAGACGTGTTTTTAAGAAGTGTTACTAGTGAATGTCTAGAGTACAATATTCTGTATACCGTATTTGATTAAAATAAAAAAGTGCATGAGCCGAAAGAAGAATGTTACAGAACGACATATGAGCGTAATACTCTGGTATCCCTGTTAAAACCGTATCTAAACTCCCTCTCTCTCCCCGTTACTCCTTCTGATATCCTCCTCATCCCTCCCTGTCCCTCCTGCTCCCCAGCCACGTTCATGCCTCTCCACTTTCTTCTCTTCCCACCCCGTCTACCTTCATTCATTTATCCACGGCACTAACTCGATTGGCGCATCGCAGTTCTTTCTTGACTGTGTACTAAATACAACCTGCCCTATTCCCAGTTGCTCGCAGTACTACCAATTATACCCAAGGTTTATTATCATTATTCCTTCCTGTTCGAATCCCATCCTTTCCCTCCCAGTCTCCTTCCCACTTCTTTTATTCCAGTTGTCTTTCTTTACTCCAGCCATTGTCACTACCAACAGCCAGAAGATAATGGAACATTGAGGTCTCGCTCTTGTGATGTATTCCTTACTGGTGTTTGAGTGAGCCTGGCCGCCGGTGGCTACTATTTCAGTAGGCGGAATTAAACAAACATTTGTTCCCATTCTTCCTACTTGTCTATCTCTCTTTCCAGGGAAAATGTTCCCATTCTCCAGTGTTCACTGATTCATGAAGCAGTATCAGAACCATCTATCTATCTATTGTCAGACTCCTCAATCCCGTTTGGGGTGGCCACAAACAAATCGCCTCCAAGTCGCCCTGTCCCCCGCCATTTCACTGCCCTGCTCCCAACTCACACCCCCCTCTCTCATATATCTCTCCACCCCATCCCTCCATCTCATCCTCGGTCTCCCCCTCCCTCTTCCACCCTCCACCTTACTCATATACACTCTCTTCGTCAGTCTTTCACCCTCCATCCTCTCCACATGGCCAAACCACCTCAGTGTGTTCCTCACAACGCTTCCTATCACATCCACATCCACACCACAACGCCTCTTTATATCCTCATTCGTCAGCCTGTCTCTCCACGTGACTCCACAGGCTCCTCTTAAATAACTCATTTCCACTGCTCTCACTCTTGACTTGAGTCCTTCCAACAATGTCCAAGCTTCACTTCCGTATGTTAGAGTTGGTATCACAATACTGTCATGTAGTAACTTTTTTACTTCCATGCTCACTTCCCTGTTTCTTATCACTGCTTTCAAGGAACCAGCAACCTTTCTTCCCTGCTGTACCCTTTCAAGCACTTCACCCTCCAAACCTCCATCCTTACTTATCACACTACCCAAATACTTAAACGTACTCACATTTTCCAATTCCTCACCATCCAACCTCGCTGTACATTCACTGACTTCACCTCTCTCAAAGACCATCACTTTACTCTTCCCTACATTCACCTTTAGGTTCCGTTTCTTACACACTCTCCCAAACTCATCCACCAAGCCTTGCAGCTCCCCTTCGTCTTCACTCAACAACACAGTATCATCTGCAAACAACAGTACAAGGAGTTTCCAAACACTATCCTTTCTCACCAGGGCCACTCCAACATCCACTACCCTACCTTGTACCTCTTTTATTACCCCATCCATGTACAGATTGAACAACCATGGAGACATGACACATCCCTGTTTCAGAACCATAATGTTTCGAATTGCTGCATCATGTTTGGAGTAAGAGTGGGAGAAAAAGGCTGTTACATAGCAGGAAACTCTTGAATGTTGAGGAGTAAAAAGGTTACAGGAATAGACAAGAAACAGAGAAGAGTGCAGTTCATTACGTAGATAAGCGCCGTGGATAATATAAGGTAGACAGGGCAGGGAGAGAGGGGAGTGGAGATGAAGGTAACCAGGGGGGAAGGTGAGGTGAGGTGAGAGGTAGGCAGAGGAGGGTCGTCGGGAAGGGTACGGGGGAGAGAGTGGGAGTTTCGTCATTCCATAACATTCATCTGTAGTCTTTTGCACATTTTTATCCTTGTCAGACGTAAAGAATATTGGATTCAAGGCGATTTATGGTGCTAATTCTTACAAACACATCTTTAAAGCGCATAAAAGCCTATGTGGCACGTAGTTCCCATACACCGTTGCCAGACAAAACAACCACATCACACGAGCAGGCTTGCAGCGAATTTGTGCAGACGACTGTACAACTCACTCCAGAAAGTATCGGTGCACTGTGGGTCCGATGCCATCCGGAATGATCCGACCATGTGGCAGTAACAGCCCGTTGATACCTGTATATACTGTATCATATTTACGGTCATTCCCTACTCATTATGAAGGACACAAGAGGTATCTGATATAGCAGTTATCTATCGTCTGGGATGCCTGCGTGTGGGAGGACAGGCCCGCAATTTCCAGTTTCCCTTCTTCCATGTCATAATATTTAAAACATATTCTGCACCGATACATTCTGGAGCGAGTGTACGTATGAAGGTATCATGAGGAAGTGTTCGGGACATACAAAAATGTATTATGTATGTATGTTTATATAACAAATTAATTTATGTATGTATGTTTATATGTATGTATCTTAGCGGCTGGCTTGAACATATTACTTTGGCGACCATCTATTTCCTTCCATTCACGCTCATGGTCATCCTTTTTCAGGACTTTGATGGAGCCTTTACCACCGAACTTTATGTTACAGAGGCTTTCGGCGAAATCATTTATTTATTTATTTTTTTCAAACTCCCCTCTTTCCCTGTCTATGCTTCTGTCTTTGACTCCCTCATTATTGGGGATACGCAATACCCGTCAAATAGAGCACTTTCGTATCCTTTTTTGTCCAACTCTTTAATGCACCAGTTACCCGACACTCCCAGTCCCCGGTCTCCATTTCCCTTGGTCTGCGGGAATTACAAACTTTTTATTCTAATGAGTTAAAACTGCCATCTCTCCACCTTGAATGATGAGTTATAACAATAGATTAACATCACGATATTATGCTGCTGGCGAAGAAGTGATGTGGAAAGGATGTAGGGCTAAAGCACTGTCTTTTTTGCAACTGAACTACGTGAAATATGCCGCAAAAGGACGAAAACTAGGACTAGGTTAAATTAAAAGCAGTATAGTTGTCTTTTTAACAAGTTACTTTATAGAAGGAAAAAAAAAAATCAAGCAGTTGTTTCATTGGCTGAAATGTGACTGAATATTGGGCATAATAAGTAAAAGCCATTACAGACAATCGATCTGTCAATGTAGCTAATGACGCTGAAGGGTATGGCTTACTCTTTATCTGCCTGCATCCTTGGAGATCACTTCATGCAAGCTTCAGGAAGCTACTCTTACCATTCCAAAATATTTCAGCAGGTAGTTAAATTTACTTCCATTAGTCACAAATTTTTCAAGAAAGTAGAAAAAGCAGAATAACCCAGAATATCTTCAAAATAACCTCAAACCAAAAAAACTATAACTATATTCAGAAGAACTATGTAAAGGAGTCTATACTTTCAAACCTAAATATCAAGTTAGCAAGCTGCTGGGGCCAGCAGCGCAACTGAATGTGACTGGAGATCCACTGGATTAAGACACCCACCAATGCTATTGGTTTCTGACTGAGAGATGAATTGTATGCCATTTTGTGTCTACTATCTGAGGTCCATCTTGGACCTTTTGCTTTGCAATATAGCACCACTTTTATAGTACTACATACATGTCTTGAAAATAGCAACATTTACAAGGGATCATCAGTCAAAACCTGACAATTTTTTAAGTGAAATTTTATCACTTATATTTACAACAGGCTGGCTATGAAATCAGCAAGATTTACTGAACAGATGTAGTGTCTGCAGAACCAGGTGAATAACTTAACGGTAGAATACTTTCTAATAGATGTCATCTTCTTCGCCTCCTTTTCTTCAGTACTGATTAGCAGATAAATAACATCTGACAAAATTTAATAAAAACCTGTCCGAATATTTGCTCACATGGAAATAATAAGAGCTTGTCTGTGAGATTCTTGCGATCCCAAACACCACCTACTACTGCTTTTATTTGCTGTTTTCCTGACGTTTAAGGAAGTTTGTGATCAATTTTCCAGTCATTTTTATGTTAGACTGTGTGCGTGTGTACTCAGTGGTGAATCAGCATACAAGGGAGAACGATGAAATGTGAAATGAAGCAAACAGAGTCAAGAAGGGAATGAAAAGCAGATGAACAGCACGATAAAGTTGAGTTTGTAGATTTGGAATAATGGTAAATTATTGATTTCATGTTTATTATTAATTTACCTAGTGTTTACCAGCACATAATTATGCCTTTCATGATCTGCATAGTGGTATTATAGGGAAAATCAAAGACGAGTGAAAAACAAAATCTTTTCATGAAATAAAAAAAAATTAATAACTGTTATACATATTTCTTCCTGTAACTAGGAATTCCAGTAGTTCTTATCTTCTTGATTTCACAGTATCGTAAAATGAGAACTGCTTAATCTTTGTTCCTACAAGACCTTCACTGCTGGACTTGGTATACCAGTATGGAAGGGGTTGCAAAGAAGACTGACTACATCCTTGTTAGAACTTGTTGGAGGGTCCTTCAGAACTGCAGGGTTTCCAGGAGGGCAGATTTTCTTGCTACTGATCACAGACTTGATGATGCCACTCGAAGGTTACAAATCCAAATTGAGAACCTCAAGATACTACCAAAAACAGTTCCATCTTGAGAAATTCAGGGATGAATGTGTGTTTGGGTATCAAGCAGCAGGCTCAAATTAGTTTGATGTATTTAGTGCAGTGGATGACACTGTTGAGCGATGGAATACCTTTAAACGTGCTGTCCTGGAAGTAGCTGATGAATGTATTGGACCGAGATCAGGGTGTGGTTTTGTCTCGCCAGAGAAACTGGTCACATCTGAGGAGTCACGTTCCTGGAGTGGCTCGGAACTGGGAGCAACACGGACTTCAGCCACAAAAGGCACATGTTTTGCTGAAAAGGGAAAAGGAATGGTATGTTAGGGAAGTCGCGGAGGAGGTGGAAGGCCACTTTCATGCAGATGGCATTTGTCCTGTTTACTGGACCCTGAGGAAGTTTCACTCCAGACTTACGATTCCTCAAAAATGCTGTTTAGATTCCAGTAATGATATTTCCTCAACAAAACTTAATCGATTCCAATTATTACGATTCATCAGGTAATACTGAATCGATTCCATTGATTACGATTCCTCAGAAAATTTGGAATCTGCTTTAATGATTACGATTCCTCTAAAAAATTGAGTCGATTCCAGTGATTATGAATTATAAAAAAATACTGAATCGATTCCAGTGACAACGACACCTTAAGAAATACTTAACTGATTACAATGATTAAGGTAGGTGATGGCGACCATCGTCCACTCACTTGTTGTAGTGCAGCCAACCTCTCCTTACAACTTTATTATTCTTCTCCTGCCCATGCCCCTCCTCTCTTCCTATTTTTCACCATCTTCCACTCACTTGATGTAGTGCTACCTACTTCTTCCTTCACATTTATCATTGTTTTTCTGTCTGCCCTCCTCTCTTCCTATTTCTCTCCATCGTCCACTCACTTGATGTATTGCTACCTACTTCCTCCTTCACCATTAGCATTCTTTTTCCGTGTCCGTCGTCCACTCTCTTAATTTTTTTCGATTTTTCCTGTCACTTTTTATTACTCTTATTTCCTTTTCAAGTGGCTTTACATTGAGTGACAAGCCTAACTGTTTCCTGTAAGCCAGGAAACCATTTACAAAGCTGGGTGTTAACCAGATGACCAACCCATACGTGTTCCATACGTGTCAACAAATGCGTTGGCGGAAGGTTAATGTCCTTCCCCATAAAACAAATAACTCAAAGACAAACTGCATCCCCATATGGGATTATGGCGTCTGGCTATGGATAAATAGATACATGATTCTTCAAGAATAGTGGTTACAGTTCCTAGATAATACTGAGCCGAGTCCAATGATTACATATCCTGTAAACCAGGAAATCATTTACAACTCTGAGTGGTAACCTTATAACCAACCAACACGTGTTCCCTACGTGACAAGTGGGTTGGCGGGATGGTTAGCGCCCCTCCCTGGAAAACAATTAACTAAAAATACGAACAAAAAGCCTCGGACCAGGACGGACCAACAGGCGACGACTAAGAACCAGACAAAGGACATGGTACGGATTACGACTTGGAATGTAATGGGTGCAAATGATGAGATGAAAGAGATTGTCTAGGTGCTTCAGGGTGCAAAAGTGGATGTATATGGATTAACTGAAACTAAATGTAGAGGTGAAAGTGTGAAAGAATAAGAGTATGGATGGGGTATTATGCACGGAAGTGGGTGAGAATGAGAGGGCGAAAGGAGTGTGTATTGTTGTGTGCAAGAGATAGAAGGAGAATATTTGAGAGTATGGTTCAGTTGGGTCAAGGATTGTGTGGGTAAGATTGAAAGTTGGGTTACCAATGTGGGCGACTGTGCATGTATGTGCCAATGTACTGTAAGATCGTGCAAGCAGTGAAAGAAGAGTTCTTGACAAATGGTGAGACGTGCATGGAAAAGTTTGAACTGAAATGAGAGAGTGTTTTTGATTGGAGATATGAATGGAACAGTAAGGAATGTGAAAGTGGACGGAGTAGTTGGTGGGTGGGGTGTGCCTGCAGAGGTGGATGAGAATGGCAGTACTCTAGTAGACATTTGTGCCAGAGGGGGTTGGTGATAGCTAATACCCTCTCCAGGCACAAAATGTTCCACAGGTATACGTGGCGAGTGATGAGATGGGTGGGTGGTGAACTGAATGAACGGAAGGAAACGACTGATTTTGTGTGTGCGGATGACCGGATGAGAAGGTGTGTTATGGATGCAAGAACATATTGAGGTTGGGGGAGTGGACTTTCTGACCACCACTTGGTGGTGGTGAGAATCAGGGTTCAAATGAAATAGAGGAGCAGAAGAAGGGAAGGACAAGAAGAAGTTCATACAAGGAGAGTGGGAGGAAGTACAAATGGCCTTGATTTTTTTCGGAGGGTGGAGGGGTTGGGGGGAAGTAACTGGAAGACACAAACGGAAGTTCGTAAAAAAAAAAAAATCTAATATAGGATTTGTGTACGTAAGTGTGAGGATCTATGGAAAAGAAATTTTGGCAGAAACAGAAAACGTAACTGAAATCTAATGAGACATCGGGAAGAGTTGGAAGGTATGAGTGGAAGTGAAGTAGATGTAAGGTAAAAATAAAATAAAATAATAAAATAATGAGAGGAATATGAGTGTACGAATATTGGGTACCGTACTGTATGCTTTTCTGTCTTGAACTGTTAAGATATTTTGTATGGCTATAGAACTGCAGACAGAATAGGAAGAAGAGACTGGATCTACTGGGGAATGTCAATGAAGTTCAGGAAACCGTGAAGCTGCGTGACAACCAAATATCCAACAATCGGGTACCTTGTGGTGTAGTGGACTAAAGGAGTTACAACTGGATGTGGCAGAAAAATATTTCAGTTCGAAGGCACAAACGACGAGTCACTAGTCTCAAATGTCTATACTGAGTAATCTAGGCCCGGGCCCCCCTTGGTAGTGGTGGGACAAAAAAGGTTGACGGAATAGCGTAGAGCGTACTTGGCATAGAAAAGTATGATATGCATGGACGTTGTCAAGGAGTGCTAGGATGTGATGAAGAATTGCTATAAAACTGGCAACACTGAGCATGGAAAGAAGCAGAAAATTAAGATAACCATAAGTTTGTTGATGCAACGGAATGGAAGGTACGAAAGCATGAAGTGGAGCGAGGTACATGAGAAAATGTGCGGAAGGGTTCAGGGACAAAGTGGAGAATTATATATGTGTAGAGCGAATGTGAAAAAAGTGGTGGGAGTGAAAAGGATTAATTAAAATTGTTGGAGGAATATACAAAACTGTAGCGAGGTAGGTGCTTACCGCTTCAGTGCAAGAATATGGAATATGAAAGGATGATGTGGAGAACATTGGGAAAAGGATAGGAAGAAAAACTCAGGTGACTGAGTAATAGGAGAAATATGTCATAGATAAATAATAGATAGGTAGGTGGGTTAAATAGGTTGGTAGAGAGAGAGAGAGAGAGAGAGAAAGGGTGGGGGGGGAGAGAAAAAGGGGCAAGTTTCTTAGTATTTAGTGGAAGAAATATGGTGTGTATGAAAGCTAATACGGCTATATTGTGTTTGATAGAAATCTTGTTCACGATGAGGACAATTCTGCCATTTTTCCTTCCCCAACCCCTCCTTCCCCTTCCCCAATCCCTCTTTCCCTTTCTTTACAACCCCTCCTTCCCCTTCCACAATGCCTCTTTCCCCTTCCACAACCTTTCTTTCCCCTTCCACATCCATTCCTTCTCCCTCCACAACCAATTCTTTTCCTTCCAAAACCCATCCTTCCGCTTCAACAACCCCTCCTTCCCCTTCTTTGCAACCCTTCATTAACCTTCCAAAATCTTTCCAACCCCTTCCACAATTCCTTCCCTTTCCACAACCCCACCTTCCCCTTCCTTAACCCCATCTTCCCCTACCATAATCCCTCCTCCCCTCCTTAATTCCCGTAATCCTTCCTTCCCCTCCCACATCCTTTTCATATCTCCCTAACGTCTTCTTTCTTTCGTCTCCCTTCCAGGATTCTCCCATACACCCGTCAATGCTTCGTTCTCTTCCACTGCCTTTCTTTTTCCTTGCCTTCTTCGCTCCTCATTTTCCTTACAGAATTCCTTATATTCTTCTTACAAATTTCCTCTTCCTCCACATTTCACCCTCATCCCTTTACCTTCCTTTTTTAGCACTCTGCCTCGGCCCTCCTTTTCCTTCCAGTAGCCCTTCTCATCTCCGACATCAGTCTCTCCTCCTTCCCCTTCCAAAATTCTGTCACGTATTCCTCATTCTTTTTCTCCTTGCATACCTCTTCTTCCAATTTGAGAATTCTTCCGAATTTGCTTCCATTCTCTCATTCTTCGCCTTTCAGATCCCTCCTTTTCCAGGCATCTTCCTTGCCCCAAATATTCCACGGGTCAAATAGAAGGTCAGAGATATACGGGCCCCTTCCCACTCGCCTCAGAAAATATTCTGCCTCTCCTTCCTTCTTTCCTTCTCTCCTTCCTTCCATCTGCTTATTCTCCCGTTCTTTCCTTCATTCCTCTCCTTTACTGTTTCTTCCTCCCTTTTACCCTTCCTTCCTCCCTCCCTCCCTCTCCCCTTCCTTCCTTCCATTCTTCCTTGTTTCCTTCTTTCTTCCTATTTCCTCCCCTCCATTCCATTATCCTCCCTTCCCTTTTGCTTCTTACCTCCCTTCTACCCCTGTCTCATTCTTGCTTTACTTCTTCGTACCCTCAATTTACTTCTTCACAGATTTCCATTTTTGTTCCACATCCCTCATCTCTCTTTCATTCCTTCCCTTATACCTTCTCTGTTCTTCCCGTCTTCACCTCATTATTCCCTATCCCCCACCCATACCTCCCCATCTTTTTCTCCTCCCCGTGCCCATTCTGATCCCCATTTCCTCTCATCTCGTCCCATGCACTCCTATCCCATCCCATCCCAACTCTAGCTCCCCCATCCTTCTCTTATCCATATCTCTCCCATCCTTTCCCTTTCCACCCATCATATTCTTCTCTCTTTTCTTGTGCTTAATAACTTCTTTAATCTTATCATCCATTCCTTGTCTTTCTTTCCCTTTACCCGTGTTTCCTTCTCCTATCCTTTCTTCAACCCTCCCTACTTTTCTCCTCATCTTTCCCTTCATCCTCTTCCTTTCCCAACATTCTTCCCCTTTCCTTCCGACCCCCCCCCCTCATATTTTCCCCACCCCACTCGCTCCTCTCATCTTGTTTCTTCTTTCCCTGCCTTAACATCCACTTTCCTCCCTCTCCTCCCTACCTTTCCACATCCTAAACGTTTCTCTTCCTCCCACCTCCTTGTCCTTTTCTTTTCTATATATCCATCACATCATCAGCTCTTTTCCTGCTTGTTGCTGTCTCTCCTCACTCCTATTTACCTTTTCCCCTATCTAACCTCTGTCTTTCCATTCTTCCATACTCTCCAGCTCCCTTCCCTTTCCTACCTCAGTCCTTCCTCCCTCTCTCCTGTTTTTTTCCACCCTATCTGTATGTCCTTCACCCCTAATCCCTCGTCACAGACTTTAGGACGTACAGTAGGTGAGGCTGGAATCCGTCAGTGTCACAGGAGTCCTGCCCCTATTTAGTTCGTCACTCTAATGACTCATTGTCAAACCAGTTGAATTTATACCCGAACCACACTGCGAGGAGTAGTCAGTCTGTGGTTGAGGGTGAAGTTTAAAAATTTAAGTTACATAGTTTTTGCTGTAGAGATCTCCCCCACCTACAGTACAATATGTCTGTCTGTCTCTGTCTCTGTCTGTCTGTCTGTCTGTCTGTCTGTGTCTGTCTGTCGTCTCTCTCTCTCTCTCTCTCTCTCTCTCTCTCTCTCTCTCTCTCTCTCTCTCTCTCTCTCTCTCTCTCTCTCTCTCTCTCTCAGCTACTGTCTAAGCGGCTATTAGGGCTACGAGTTGCTTATAACCTGTGCTGTTATCTCCTATCTGGACAGTTGCTCCACTGAACAGCAAAAATTAAACAGCACCTGAAAACTCTGGAGAGCTCTTCCGCTAGACTGCAGATATTTAGGCCTGTCTAGACCCCTCTTCCACTGGACAGCACATTTAGAGAGCAGTGCCTTTACTAGCTACAAAGCTCTTCCAATAGACAACACTTACATGGGAAGATTGACGACTATCTATGAAACTCTTTTGATACCGTTAAAAATATTTCGACAGTTATTTCACAAAGCAGCAGATGTTTAAAGAGCTCTTCCCTTAGCCAGTATAGACAGGTTTTTCTATTGATACCAGATACTTAGATGAGAATAGCTTTTCCACAAGACATCTGGTGTTGAGACAGCTCAAACAAATGTACATTACTATTTGAGCTCCAGCATCTAAAGGGCAAGACAAAAATATCATATACATAAACACCATGAATAAGTAAATAACATGGGATGTAATACTACGTATAATAAAACGCGGAGAACTCGGACCCCGAGATTTCATTGCAAAGATTTGTCTATTATGCCTCCATCAAGCCTTCCGCACTGACTCGACTTACAACGTCCATGACCTTGATGACCTAATCAGTTCATCCCACCTCCACTTTTTGACATGGATGAGGAAATGAGCCGATCACTCCTGATGGAGGGCTTGGGTAGTGAAGGGAGAACCCACTGGAGATGGTTAGGTGGGTGAAGTTCAAGGTAAAAATCTGGGAGGAGGAGTAAGAAGCGATGAGTTAGAGCCGGGATGGGAAAACAGATTGCCCTAACGGCAGACCAACCCCGAAAATCCCAACCGTGGATGGATAATCTGGCCCTATCCAAACCCCTACCCACCACTTCTCTCCCCTCCTGCTAGCCGTTTCCCTTTCCCCACCACCCCTGCACATCACTGGCTCATATTCTCATTGGTTTCAGGCACTCTTTACTGCCTGCCCCTTGCCACATTATTTGTATAGCTTTATATAGGTTTAATATGCAAAATAAATCATTAGAGAAGAGATGCTAGTAGGTCTCTAAACCAGTGAGAATACAAGCCACCTAACCAACCCACCATCCATGCCCACACCCACACAAACCCACCCAACCACCCACCCACACACCCACAGACACCCACACCCACACCCACACCCGCACCCAGAGGGGACAAAAAGAGAGGACAGAAGAAGGTCGGTGATCCTTGGTCTGTCCCTCCTGGGATGTTGCATCGGCCCACATCCATACACAGGGAGGAGAGGTGTAGGGAAGGAGGGAAATAAGAAGGAACGATGGTTGAAATGAGACTAAAGAATAAATTGAGTTGACCTCATATGATCTTGACCTTGGATCTCTTGACCTTGATGACCTGATCCGTTCATCTTCTCTTTATACACTACGACAATCAAAAGTTTGGTCGAAATTCATAAAGAGGTTTAGGAGACATCAAGCCCACACTCATACGACCTTGACCTTTTACCCCTTGACTTTGCTGACCTAATCAGTTCATCCCTTCATACTGTATCGCTGACAAAAGTTTTACTAAAACCCTTTTGAAGCGTTCAGGAGATATTACGCACAAAATCAAAGTTGGGCCCACATAATCTTGACCTTTGACCCCTTAGCCTTGATGGCTTCATCAATTCATTGTTCCTTCATACTGTATCACTGACAGAAGTTTGGTCAGAATCCATCAAGTGATCAGGAGATATCGCACCCACAAGGATAAATTGGTGGCCAAATCAGTAGAGTTGGCCTGCACTCCTAATGGACCTAAGTTCGAATCTCCGCTAGGGCAGGAACAGTTTAAGAATATGATTTACGCTTAAGAAGGCTTTACTCATCTGCCAGACGACCCACCGACACGTAGTAAAAATACCCCCATTATTAACAATACATCAGTCCTGTATGAGACAATCCTAACATGTATTCAATACGGCCGGTGGGTGTTAGCGCCGAAAACGTGACACGCGGTGTATGGACGTAGGAGGGCTATTGGGCCTTGGTAACAGGCTGTGCAGCCTATGCCCAGAGTCAGACACATAAAAAAAAAAAAAACAATCAAGTTCACCCCATATGACCTGGCCCTTTGACCTCTTGGCCTAGCAGCTGTAATCAGTTCATCATCTCATACCGCATCACTGACAAAGTTAGGTGGAAATCCGTCGATGAGTTCAGGAGATATCGCACCCAGAATAGTGTCAGGAACGCAGCCATGCACCAACGTGCTCACAGATGGACAGACCAATCACTTAATGTCTCCTCCTCCGTAGGTGGGCGGAGGCAAATAATGTATTACGAGTATAATAATATATTTTTCACGTAACCAAGTAGCAAAAAACAAACAAATGAATAAATGAAAAATTGACATGTAAGCAACATTTTTCCAAAAAAAAAAAAAAAAAGTAAAGGTATGGCATCGACACTACTGAGATGAAAAATAATCTTGTCAAATATACTATCTTAAGAATATTTACGACAGTTGAACAGCCAGTTTTGCTCTCCATTTCTTCCACTTTCCCCTTTTCTCGAACTTAAAAGTTAGTTATACCCTGCATTAACCTTTCGAATCTGGGAGATCTGCCTTTATTTGAACAATGTTGCTTAAACGTAGAAATGAAAAAGGGAAATACGTCATCGGACTGAAAAGTTGAGGAACAATGAAGAACGACTCATTCTACTGACATTAGCTTATCCCTTCTATTGCTATTGGTTGCAGTGATGTTTGCAGTCAAGGGTAAAACTGTGCATCTTGACAGTGGTCAGAAAGCAGAAAAAAATCTTTTCTTTACAAAAATTATTGCCGTTCAGAGATCAACGCCAAGTTTTGTTGCCGGAAATTGATTAGCGCTTTCACGCCACCAGACATCGGCCTCCTGGTGCACCTGCCCACCGGTCATTGCCCAAATGTCTATATGGCCAGTCCCCATTGTTGTATATTTAACCAGGTGATAATCACTTCCTCAGTAGGGCTATAATATCCACAAAATCAACGTACATGGTCAACGGAAACCTATACTCCATTTCATCGAGTCTGGCATCATATGTCTTCAACACCTGTAACATTTATAAAGGTCCTCAGAACTGGATATACCTTTTTGAATTGCCTTTACATATTGATTCTCAAGGCAAAACATAAGAGGTTTACCTTGTGATGAGGATTTACATCAACACTACAGGCGTGGAGGACATCACTGATGGTGCCCAACTTGGTAAAATGAAGTATAGGTATATAATTGTATCAGACAAGCGACACCACTATAGCAACAAATAATAGTGTTAGAGAGATGTAATACTAGTGCATAGCTACATAATAATGGCACACACACACACACACACACACACACACACACACACACACACACACACACACACACACACACACACGTGCCATACCAGGCATATTATTTGACAAACGTATACAGCATACTGCGTCTTATCTGGCACAAAAAAATTATTGACGAACTTCCTTATGAACGAACTTCCTTATGAATGTGACCCATACACTTTATAGTAAAATCTCTCTCTCTCTCTCTCTCTCTCTCTCTCTCTCTCTCTCTCCTAAATATCTATCTATCTATCCATATAATTATGTTATTTATTTATTTATCTATCTATCTATAATCTATCTATGTTATCTATCATTCTATCTATTGCCAGACGCCTTAACCCCATACGGGGTGGCTACAAACACATCGCCTCCACGTAGCCGTGTCCCCCGCCATTTCACTGCCCTGCTCCCAACTCACATTCCCCTCTCTCATATACCTCTCCACTCCATCCCTCCATCTCATCCTTGGCCTCCTCCTCCCCCTCTCCCCTTCCACCTCACTCACATACACTCTCCTTATCAGTCTCTCACTCTCCAACCTCTCCACATGGCCAAATCATCTCATTGTGTTTCTCCTTACGCTTCCTATCACATCCACATCCACACCACTACGCTCCTTCACATCCTTATTAGTCAATCTATTTCTGCATGTGACTCCACAGGCTCCTCTCAAATAACTCATTTCCACAGCTCTCATTCTTGACTTGTGTCCCTCCAACAAGGTCCAAGCCTCACTTCCATACGTAAAAGTTGGTATCACAATACTGTCATGTAGTAAACTTTTCACTTCCATGCTCAATTCCCTGTTTCTTATCACTGCTTTCAAGGAACCAGCAACATTTCTTCCATGCTGTGCCCTCCCAAGCACCTCACCCTCCTAACGTCCATACTTACTCATCACACTACCCAAGTACTTAAGCGTACTCACATTTTCTTTTACCTCCTCATCGAACCTCACTGTACATTCACTGACTTCACTTCTATCGAAGATCATAACTTAACACTTCGCTTCATTCACCTTTATATTCCGTTTCGCACACACTGTCCCAAACTCATCCACCAAGCCTTCCGGCTCCCCTTAGTCTTCACTTAACAACATAGTATCATCTGCAAACAACAGTACAGGGAGTATCCAAACACTGCCATTTCTCATCAGGGCCACTCCAAAATCCACTGCCCTGCCTTGTATCTCTTTTATAACCTCATCCATGTACAGACTGAACAACCATGGAGACATGGCACATCCCTGTTTCAACCCAACCTTCAACCAGAAAAATTTACTCAGTTTAGTATCTACACGCACTGCAGCCTTAGCATCCTCATACATTCTCTTCTCATCATTCAACAACTTCCCATCTACCTCATATAATCTTCATACTTTCCACAATCCATGTCTATCCACCCTGTCATAAGTTTTCTCCAAATCCATCAAGGCCGCATGCATTTTCTTTCTTTTCTCTAGACACTTTTCCACTAAAGATCTAAGAAAGCATATGTGATCTACACAACCTCTTCCTAAAACCTCCCTGTCCTTCTCCAACTAATTCCTGTTATCTACCTAATTCTGTCAATAAGTATCCTGCCATATACTTTCGCTATTACACTAAGAAGACAAATGCCCATATGCTGACCACACACTTCTTTGTCCCCTGTCCCTTTGTACAAGGGAATAATTATACCTGACTTCCAATCCTTCGGGACTCTATCTTCCTCCCAGGCCAAACTGCACATCTTCTACATCCATTCAACTATCATCTCTCCCCCATGCTTCAGCATTTTACCACACACTCCATCAATTTCTGTGGCTTTCCCCATTTTGACTTTCTTCATTGCTTCCACAACTTCCATCCTACTGATTTCTTCCTCTCTTCTCACATCCCTCTTCTCCCAGCCATTCCCCAGCCACTTATACTTGCATTACTTTCATTCTCTATGTTCAACAATTCCTTAAAGTGTTTTCTCCATCTGCTCACTTTTTCTCCCTTCTCCACTAGTAATTTACCACTTTTTATCTTTCACTCCCCAACTAACTTCATTGGCACCCTGTCTAACTTTCTTTACCCCTTTCCAGAACATTTTCTTACATTCTCTCCACTTTAGACTCAAGTTCCTTCCAGATTCCTCATCCACTCTCTTCTTACTCTCTCTTACTAATCTTTTCACCTCTCTCATCTTATCTACATATAACTCTCTTTTCCGTTTCTCAACTTCTTCCATGCCCCTGTTTCTCATCCAATCTCTATATGCATTCATCTTTTTTGCCAAAGCCTTCTTCACCTCTTCAGTCCACCATTCTGTCCTCTGCACCCTCTTTCGTCTTCTCTTCATCCCACACACCAGCCCACATGCTGCACAGATTTCTTCTGTGAACATCTTGCACACATCTTCCTTGTCCTCAATCTGCTCCAATCTATATTAACCCAGTCGCTCCTCCACTTCCCTCTTATATTCAGCCTTTTTTTTTTTGTTTCGATCCTCTTGTAACTTTTGCAACCTCCATCTACTGTATGTACTACTTCCTCCTGTCCTTCCCTTCTTCTATTTTTCCATATTATTTAGACCCTAATTCGGACCAAAAAGTCTACTCCCCCAACCAATATAAACACTTGCATCCATTACACACCTTCCCATTCTTTCATTCACACAAACATAATCCTTCCGTTCATTCAGTTCACACACACACACACACACACACACACACACACACACACACACATATATATATATATATATATATATACATCATATGTAAATAGTAAGAACACATTTATAGAATTCGATCTTGGGTTTTTTCTATTAAAAACAAAACAAAAAAACTGTGCCGTGTTTTTAAAGACTCCTAAATGTCCTGGGATCGGGTTAATGTACTTGAAATCTTCAATTCACGCAAGAAATGCAAGTGCTCTCTTAAAATGCTCACAAACTTTCTTACACTCCAATAGAATACCTTAGGAATGATTATAGGCAGCGAGCAGTAAAATGTCATTCGCCTTTAATTAAGGTAAATATATTACACGGAAATAGTAATTTAGTTACAATTGCTCATTAATGGTATTTTGGTTTCTTTGATGCAACTTTTAACCCATTCCGTTCTAGGATGTTTTATTTCTTGCTGCCTACACATGATTATAATTAACAAAGGATGGATTTTTCCAATCAGAACGGTATAATAACTTTCATTATTTCAAATTTTGAAATCGTCCTAAATTTGAAAAATAATGCTTGATGGTAACCTGTTTCAATGAAAAATACGTCAGAGTGTTGAGGGGGTAAAGCGGTAAAAATATGGGACAGAGGTGAATGAATATTGTTGTATTTCTGGATGTACTGCACACCCTCGCCATTAAGTACCTGAACACATGGCTATGATACGAATACGAGCGAAACGTACTTTGTTGTTTAGGACTGGCTGGTATGCCTAATTGTGGTGTGATGCACGCTGAAGCCATTGCACTAATGCATGGGTCCTCAACCTTTTTCCCTGTCCAGACCCTCAGTGGATTGTTCATGATGTCCCAATACGCCCTTTGACAGACTGTAGAAATCTTCTTTACCAGTCTAATTAGGGACCAGCAGAACCTCAAAAGATGTCAATAGCTTGGTTTTACTTTACATTTGGATAATTAGGAGTAAAACGGGAAAGGAAATCATTCTGATTTTGTCCTATTTGTTTGCTTTTGTAAAAACAACAAACAATAAATATACAATCAAAGTACAAACATTCGACAACGTAACTTTGATTAATCAATTTCAGTATGTAAAACAGAAACTTTACCACTCACAGCTAACGAATTTTGTCATAATAAAAAAAAACAACAACAAACAAAAACCATAACAATGTATATTCAAGTTTATGAACAGTACACCCCAAAGTAATTTTTCAAAGAAAAAGTAAATCAATAATACAACCATGGAATATGGGTGTAGCAGAGAGGAAAAGTTTGAATGTAATGGAGATGAGGTGTCTGACAAGTATGTGTGGAGTGACGCATATGCATCGGGTGCGGAATGATGAAGTGCGAAGGAGAACTGGAGTTGTTCGGGAGATGGCTGGTAGAGTTGAGCAGAGGGTGTTGCGATGGTTTGGGCATATGGAGAGAATGGATAATGAGCGATTGGTGAAAATCTGATGTGAGAGGTGTAAGGCTGAGAGGAAGACCACGAATAGGATGGATGGACAGTGTGTAGAGAGCGCTGGATGCGAGAGGGATGTCTGTTGAGCAAGGAAAAGTGGCTGTCCGTGACAGAAATGAGTGGAGAGAAATTGTGAATGAATAAGTGATGACGCAGCCCTGAGGGGATATTCTCCCGCATTTGGTCTGATCAGCTATTTTAGGTCAGGTGCGGGTAAGGGGATGAGTCTGTTATGATGTGGCAGGGGTAAACCAGCTCTGCTGTCGGGCCCTGCTGCGGATGTCACTGATTGCATTGCGCAGTTGACCCTTGTGCAGTGTGGTGCGGTGAGGATCTGTCCGTTCTCCCCTTTGGGGCTAAGATGCGAATGAATGTGTTTGAATGGATGAGTAAATGGGGAGTGTGTCGTCCTGTCTCGGCTACCTCCCTTTCCTTGGGGGAAGCAGCCTAGGTATATAGAATAGAATAGACAACCATTTATTTTACTTGTTCAAAGAACGAGTCTCATACCCCAGATTTTGAACCTCATAACCCCAACGATTACTGAGAAAGATACACAAGAAGACAGATGTTTTCTGGTTCCTCCTTCATATTTTCAGTACATGGTGCTTACAACATTCGGATATATTTTGGTGAGTGTTTAAAGTCAGAGACAAAAGTTCGCCTAATACAATATTCCACTGGATCTACATCAAACAAAGAACATACCTGTCACCTTCCTTCCTGATGAATCACAGCATCGAGAATCGTTTGTAGGCAGAGAAAACTATCAGTCCTCTCTCACCTTTGAAATACTATCTTGCAGAGGTGTAAAATAAGACATATTTTATCTCCGCATGCCCATAGTACTAAATGAAAATGTGGTTAAAATGCTATTTTCATGTTAGTGTTGAGAGATTATCGGGTATGGGTTGTTGGTATCTAGCAGTAGAAATATGTCAAAGACTATCACTTTCTAGGCCCAGTTTATACAAGCTTAGCAGTAATGGAATTAATGAAGATTTTATACATAACGCTTCCATTTCGAAGTTGAATTTCAGACTAGAAATATAGCAAAAATAAAGGAGAAAATAGATGCATAGACCTGCCTATGATGACTCTAATATACTATAATCCTGTGTGTGTGTGTGTGTGTGTGTGTGTGTGTGTGTGTGTGTGTGTGTGTGTGTGTGTGTGTGTTCTTACCTAATTGTTCTTACCTAATTGTATCTTTACAGGAATGAGTCAAGCTCGTACTGTCCCGTGTCTTAAGTCATATTTATCGTACATATCCTTAAATTTGTGAATTGTTTTGGCACACACTATTATTTTCATTCGGCAGTGCATTCCACTGATCAATTGCTCTGTTCGGGAAACTGAATTTCCTTACGTCTTTATCACCTTTCTTCTTATGCAGTTTTTTGCAGTGTCCTCTTGCTGATGCTTCCCCATATGTTAAGTAATCATTTATGTCTATTTTCTCCTTCCCTGATATGCATTTATATAGCATTATCATGTCACCTCTTTTCCTTCTCTCCTGTAGTGTTTGTAGATTCAGCTTATTTAGTCTTTCTTCATAGCTTAGATCCCTTAAACTTGGTATCCATCTTGTAGCGGCCCTTCGAACTTATTCAATCTTGTCTATGTGTTTTTTGAGATGAGGACTCCAGACTACTGATGCATACTCCAGGGTTGGTCTGATGAATGATGTTATTATCTTTCTTAGCATGTCTTCATTTATGTATGTGAATGCTATTCTCATATTTCCAAGCAGTGTATACATGTTCCGTACCTTCTCACTGATGTGGTCAGCCGGAGATAGTCTGTAATTGATAATCACACCTAGGTCCTTCTCTCTCTTTCTGATGTGTGTAGGGTTTTATTTCCTAACGTATAATCCCAATCAGGTCTTTTTCCACTTTTACCAAACTTGATTACATGACACTTGTCCACATTGAATTCCATTTGCCATGTATTACTCCATTCATGAAGTTTATTTAATTCTTCTTGTAGCTCTTTACAAGAGTTCGTGTTAGTAATTCGTCTTTGTATTTTTGCATCATCTGCAAACATATTTAGATAGCTTTCATTTCCAGTGTTGCTGTCTATATCATTTATATACACTAAAAACATGAGTGGTACCAGCACTGAGCCCTGTAGTACTCCACTAGTTACTTCTTTCCATGATGAGTAGTTTCCCCTTAGTACTGTTCTCATTTCTCTTTTTATGAGGAAATCTTGCATCCAACAAAACAGTTTGCCTCGAATTCCCCCTTGATGGTACAGTTTCCATAAAAGTCTTTGGTGTGGTACTGTTTCAAATACTTTCTTGAAATCTACATAGATACTGTCCACCCATCCTTCTCTTTCCTGTATTGTGTCTGTTACTCTGTCATAGCGGCTCAACAGATTAGTAACAAGTCATGATTTTACTTTTCTGAAACCAAACTGTCTGTCTGTTATCATATTGTGTTCTTCTAGATGATTTACCCAAGCTTTTCTTATAAGCTTTTCTAATATCTTGCTTACAAAACTGGTCAGTAATACTGGTCGATAGTTGAGTGGATTTTGTGTATTCCCTTTCTTGAATAAGGGGACAATAATTGCTTTCTTCCAAATATCAGGTAGTTTACCTTGACTCAAGGATTTCTTGAAAATAAAAAATAATGGTTTACTTAACTCCTTTGCACATTCTCGTAGCACTCAACATGAAATTTCATCAGGACCATTTGCTTTTCGTCTGTTTAATTTACTTAACTCCTCCTATATTACTTTTTCTGATATTTGTATATCTGGTAGTATGTGTGGGCATGCTTGTTTCACACAGTCCCCCTCAAAATTTTTTTCTTCTGTAAAAACTGATTGGAAATTCTTATTTAGTGCTTCACAAATATCTTTCTCTTGTGTATAGGTGATTCCCTCGTCCGTAATAGATTGTATTTTATTTTTTACTTTGGTTTTGCTTCTGATGTAGCTGTAAAATAGTTTCGGTTGAACACTACTTTTATTTATGATATCCTCCTCAAATTGTTTTTGGGCTTCCCTCCTTATTCTTGTATAATCGTTTCTTGCCTGTTTGTAATTATTATATGCCCTCTCACTATTGTGTCTTCTGTATCTATTCCACAACAAATCTCTTCTTTCTTTTGATTTTTTATGTTCTGTATTGAACCATTTCTTTCTTTTCTTTTCTGATTCTTTGTGCTGTGGGATGTACTTCAGGACTCCTATTTCATAAAATTCACAGATTTTTTTATATACAGCATTTAAATCTTGTCCTCTAAGCTCATTTTCCCAATGAACTTCAAAGAAATAATTCTTTACGTCGTGATAATTTCCCTTTTTATAGTTTAGGCTCTATTTGTAACTTTCATTGCTGTTAACTATGTCATATGCTATCCTGAAGTTGCAATTTAGTACTGCATGGTCGCTTTTGCCGAGTGGAGGGTGATATATTGAACTGTCAATATCATTTTCTTGCCTAGTAAATATGAGATCTAGCATTGAAGGTACACAGAGTCCTCTTTTTCTGGTGGTTTCCCTCACATGTTGCGTTAGAATAAACTCTTGCACGAGATCCAGAAGCTTTTGGTCCCAACAGCTTTCTTGGCTGATTATATCTAGAGTATTCCAATTTATATTTGTATTAAAATCTCCAGTTAGTATAATTCTTTCCGATTTCTCTTCCATCTTATGTAGTAATGCTCTTAAACTTTGAATTGTACTCTCTGCCAGGTCCTCATATTCGTCTCTGTCCCATGTGTTTGATCTGGGTGGCATGTACAAATTGGCTACAATTACATTCCCTTCAGATGTGTTGATCTCTACTGCAATCAGTTCTACTTGTGAGGGTATATCTAGTTCTATTTCTTTGACTTTTAGATTTTTCTTAGTTAATATTATAATTCCTCCTCCTTTTTTTTAAGTTTCTATCTCTTCTCCATATATTATATTCCTCTAAATTTAGTATGTCATTTGATATCCTTGGTGTTAATTTTGTTTCAGTTAGGCATATTATTTGTGGGCTGCTGAAGAGTCACACTATCGTGACCATGAAATAGGATACAAAAACCCACACTGGCAGACGAAAAATGATGTATTCCAAACAGTTTCGGCGACAGCTGCCGCCCTCTTCAGTGGATCTACAGACCAAGAGTGGTACATACAAATGCTGAGAAGCTGCTTATATGCAGGGTGAGGACACGTTTTCCCAACCACACCTGATGTGACCTCACCTGACTCTCCCTCTACTCTGTCCACGACCTTGTAATCCCTCAGGTCGTGGACAGAGTAGAGGGAGAGTCAGGTGAGGTCACATCAGGTGTGGTTGGGAAAACGTATCCTCACCCTGCATATAAGCAGCTTCTCAGCATTTGTATGCACCACCCTTGGTCTGTAGATCCACTGAAGAGGGCGACAGCTGTCGCCGAAACTGTTTGGAATACATCTTTTTTCGTCTACCAGTTTGGGTTTTTGTATCCTATATTATATGTGGTTCATTTTCTCTGACAATCATTCATCTCTAATAATTTAGATACTATTCCATCCACATTTGAGTACATCAACTTAATCATCTTGTTTATATACTTGTCATGACATGGTTCAACTACCTTCCTCCTTTTTACTCCCTCCTGTTTATGTACCACTTTCGTACCTGCAATCCTAATACTTTGTAAAAAAAAAAAAAATATGTTCTTCTCTTCTTCTGATCTTCCCTCATTTTTTGTTTTTGCTTCTTCCCTCTTCTTTTTCAATAATTCCAGTTCCTCTTGTGTTAGGCATCTTTTTATCCATACATTTTTGAACTCCTCGTTTTCCATAAGATTCTTTGCATTTTTTAGTATATATCTCCTCCACGGGGTTTACACTCTCGAAAGTTACCTTTAGAGGTCTTGACTTGATTTTCTCCTATTTCCCTAACCTTTTGTGTTCCTCTATGTCTTTACTAGAGATTTCCTCTGATACTTCTTTCACAGAGAGAGAGAGAGAGAGAGAGAGTGTGTGTGTGTGTGTGTGTGTGTGTGTGTGTGTGTGTGTGTGTGTGTGTGTGTGTGTGTGTGTGTGTGTGTCTCTGCATGTGTTTGTGAGTGTGTGTGGGGGTGGGGGGGTGTATGTGTGTGCGCGTGTGCTTGTTTGAGTGTGTCTGCGTGTCTTTGTGAGTGTGCGTGGTTGCGTGTACGTTCGTGCATGTGCGTGTGCGTGTGCGCGTGTACGTGTGTGTGTGTGTGTGTGTGTGTGTGTGTGTGTGTGTGTGTGTGTGTGTGTGTGTGTCAGAGGTTGTCAAGGTGTTAATGAAGACCTAGTCACTGCTGTTGGTTTCCCCAAAATAAAATAAAAAAAATAAAAAAATGACGATAGCACGTCATGTAGAAAAATAAATGAATTACTTAATAAACCACGTCACGGGGGACGAAGGGGTTTAGCTTTCGATACTTCTTTAAACTACAGTACTTTTTCATGTGTTCCCCAATTCATTACGCCGGCACACCTTCGTAAAAACATAGGTCCTCGCCATTATGAGACAGTAACTGGAAAAAAAGAAAGAAAAAAATAGTATGAAAAATGTGGTAAGGCATTCGTTAATAAGCTGACAGAATAAAATTGTTATTTTACTTCCATGTCTTTGAAGAAATTAACAGTCGGACTCCCGGAACTCGATCTCCGTTGAATAAAATCGTCTGGTGTTTCAATAAATTACCAGTGAATGCAATAGTAAGGGTGTTAATGGCTCTATACTCTTTTCACTTTAACTTGATCTAAAAATATCTTCTGTATCAAGATGTAAGAGCTAGAATATGGTGCTAGTCAATGAGAAGTATTATGGAAATGATGTAGAGCAGCAGTATTGTTACCTGCCACCACGATATATGAAATCATCTGCAGAAAGACAAAATTCTGGGTCAAATTTAAATGAATGAAACGGATTACCAGGGTATCCTTACCATGACCAGTGAATTGGGCAAGACATTCTGTAACCACAAAACCCAATCCCCTGGAATCCTGGGTGTACTTCTCACCCCGAATAATCTTTATATGCTCTTCTGATATTCGTCTTTACAGACATGTTCACATATCCTAGCCAGTATTCATTCTGTCGATTGTAGAGTTGAAAAAAGATGTGAAAATCACTGTCATGTGAATCTCCGTATGTACTTCATCCAGTCAACTCGATCCTATATAAACTCCCTAGCCTCATCTACTTCCATACAACATTTTTCAAAAGACTGATGTATGACATCTATTATAATCTCTGCTGCATAATTCAACTGTAAAATTCAGTGTAAAACCCACAGTGGGTGTTATCTATCTGCAGAGGAAGGATAGTGTGTGTAAATCATTATCACCACCACCATCATCATCATCATCATCATCCACTCCTATGTTGCCCCAGGAGGAGCGTAGGAGCCTGGGGCTAGGCAAGTTGGTCCTGACATTTAAGATGAGAATGACCAGCCTCACTAATACTTTTGTGGCATTACATGAGCAATCAACCCCAACCATCCCTTGGATATAAACTTTAACCGGCTTAATCCGACTGGAGAGCCGTAATTACCCACTAAACCACCGGCGCCAATATTTGGTTATATGGTTACCACCCAGCGTAGTTCATGGTTTCCTCGTGTACAGGAAACCATTTGGCTTGTCACTCATTGTAGAGTCACCCACAGGCAGAAGGAAGAGGAAAGAATGAAGGAAAGGAAGACAAAAGAGGGAGTGTAAAGTCACCCGTAGGCAGTAGGACGAGGAAAGAAAGAGGAAAAGAAAGACAGGAGAGTATGGAATAATAATAATAATAATAATAACAATAATAATAATAATAATAATAATAATAACAATGATAATAATAATAATAATAATAATAATAATAATAAAGTTTATTTCCACAAACCATGGTTATTCATATAACAATATGTTATATATACAATTATGTACAAAACGTAGATCTGAAGATTATACCCTGCAGATATAAGTGTTAGGGAGTATAATACAAAGGTATATAATTGTAGAATTATCAATATGCTAAATGTCATTATATTTTCTATTTCAAATTGTTGTTTGTGAATTATTACATAATATTTTACATCATATTTTACTAGTTTATTATTGTTAAAGATTATACATTAAGATTATTGAGGGGTGTTTAGTAAGTGACTGTTAAGTCTAATTTTGAAAGTGTTTAAACTATGTGATTCCTTGACATTTTCCGGGAGATGGTTCCATATCTTTGGCCCTATTACTGCTAAGGATCTTGCACCTGAGTCGGTATTAACCTTAGGAACATACAGATTATTTTTTTATCTAGTGATACTTTGTGCCATATTGTGTACCAATGGAAAAGAAAGGAGATAGTCAGGGTAGAGATTAGTTAGATATTTGAAGACTGTGACAGTTGTGTCAAACTTTATCTTGTTTGGAGTGTTTAGTCATTTCAGTTCTTTTAAAATTGGAGTGACATGGTCATACTTCCTTGCATTTCCATCGACATCTTTAGCAGAAAAATTTTGTAGTTTCTGCACATGTGAAAGTTGAGATTTCCTTGCAGTGCCCCATATTACATTGTCGTTGTTTAGGATACTTAAGGCAAGTGCCTGCACTATGATTTTTTGAGTTTCTTTGTCAAAACTATCTTTTATCCTGTTAATATATATTAATATGCCTATTACTTTTTTGTTAAGTTCATTCACGTGCTTATCAAAGGTCATGTAGCAATCCATATATATACCTAAGTTTTTAACATAGGTGCTGGGTTGAACTGCTGTCTCTCCAAATTGAACATTAGTGTTAGGTGGTATTAGTGAGATCATTTGCCTGGGCCCTAAAAAGATACACTGCGTTTTATTGGTATTCAGAAGAAGACCGTTTTTTAAGAAAATATTCCCTGACCATATTCAAGGTTTCTTCTGCTTTGTGCAATACATCCTGAAGAGAACCTAGTTTGCCACTGTGAAGAAACCGAGTGTCATCAGCATATTGCACTAAAGTGCATTCGTTAAGGTTTTCTGAGAGATTGTTCACATATATATTGAATAGTATAGGGCCATGAAATGAGCCTTGGGGTACCCCATTGGTGACATTTGATTTGGAGGATATGGTGTTTTGGATGCGAACAGACTGTGTTCTATTATTGAGGTAGCTGTCAAACCAGAAGTTATCGACATTGACTTTACTGAGTTTATTGAGAAGAATGGGATGGCTGACACTATCGAAAACTTTTGATGGATCACAGAGGGTTAAAAGTGATATGTGTTTATTATCCATGTTATGGTAGATACTATCAGTGATAACTGTGAGTGCTGTATTTGAGGATAGTCTAGGACGGAAGCCATGTTGGGTTTGTGAGAGAAGTTCGTTTGACTCAAGAAATATTATTAGTTATGATGAGACGATTTTTTTCGATAATTTTGGAAAAAACAGGTACCAATGAATTGGTAGGTAATTGTTCGTGACCTGAGTGTCCCTATTTTTATATAAAGGCGTGACTATAGCATTCTTCCAAGCGTTAGGGAATACGCCAGTAATAATTGAAGAATTTATTACATGGGTTAAATAAAATGCAAGTATGAAGAGGGAATCTTTAATAAAACGAAGTGAAATATTTCCTGAGCCATAAGATTTAGTATTTTGTAAACGTTTAATTGTTCATATTAAAGTGTTAACATCAACAGTTTCTGGTCAGAATTGTGTCATGCTGCGTGCGCCATTACCAGTGACAGGTCTTTCAGAAGGAGGATTTATGGTGTTACTTGCTTGCAAGGAGACCTGGGTACTTTCAAAAGTTCTTTTACTTACGTTTGCGAAAAACTTATTAAATTCTTCAGCTTTACTCGTGGCTCATCAAAAGGGCTATTGTTGGAGTTTTTACTGTTGGGTATTATATCTTGGACTATTTTCCATGTTGCACAAGTATTACCTCTTGAGTTTGAGAGTTCTTTGTGATAATATTGATTTTTAGCTTGATTAATAAGTTATTTGGCTCTTTTCTTTAAATCCCTGTAACTTTTCTATAATGACATGCAGGACCTGTTAAGTTTTAATTGGTTCCGTGTGTGATCCCGTGTTTTTATTATTTCTCGAATTTCATCAGTACTCCAAGGGGCAGGAGGAAGTTTTCTTTCTCTGGTAACAAGGGGGGCACATTTGTCCAAACTTCTGGTGAGCACTGAGGTTAACATATGAAATGTTCATTTACATTATCAGTATCCAGGATAGTATCGAAGATATTTGTTTCATTTAGTAAATGGGAACATAGTACATCATTGCTATAGGTTTTCAGGCCACGGAAGGACTTAATAGTAGGTGGACGTTCAGGCTTACTTATATTTGCGGTTATGAGGTCGTGATCACCTATGATGTGTGGGACAGCATCAGTACGAGTTATTTTCTCAGGACTCTTAGTTATAATTATGTCAAGGAGAGTAGCAGATGTAGGAGTGATTCGTGTAGGCTTATTAACTACTTGTGTTAGTTTATTATTGTTTATTATATGGGATAATTTGCTATAATGGGAGAGAAGATTGTCATTTAGGTCTCCTAAGACAAATACAGTTTTCTTGAGACTTAAAGCAGATCTTAGTACCTCGTTAATAAAATCAAAGGAATCATAAGGAGCCTTCGGGTGTCTGTAAATACATCCTACAATGATTGAGGGTAATTTTCTGCACTGTACTGAGATCCAGATATCTTCTACTCCTGTTTGTTTAGAAAGTTTGGGGTCTATTAATTTGGAGGTTAAATGTTGCTTAATGTATATACACACATCCGCGCCGCGTCCGTTATCATTACGATAAATTGTGTAGTTAGGTTAATGTACTTACGCATCTGGAGTGTGAGAAAGCAACCAAGTTTCACTAACACAAAGTATATCTATGTCTCTCTCTTTAGTTATGAGCTTTATTTCATCAAAGTTAGACTGAAGAGACCGAGCATTTATGTGTTCTATAATAAGATTATCCATTTTAAGTGAGATGCAGTACTGTCAGCTTTGCCTTAATCTTTGCTATTCTCCTACGCACTATAAAATTCACACAGTCTGCCTTTGTGACCATATCTATGGCAGCTAGAACACTAAACTTTATGATCAAAGTGGCAGGTTGATTGATAGTGGTTAAACTCGCCACAGTTATAGCAACCTTTTCTTGTGAGGTGTTGGAGGCGTGCACTGTAGCAGGGTCTTAGTGGCGGGGGAGGGGGGGCGTGGTAGCGGGATGTCATCTGCTGTGACCCAGCAGTATCTCCCCAAGGTGTGTTTGGTGGGGGGTCAGGGTAATTTTCTTCTGTCCCCACTCACGTCCATTCGGTGGTAATGCTGTCCCATGTGTTGGCGCCTGCTACGACCTGCGGTTTCCCACCCATCTTTGTCCATATGGTTAGTTTGGGATGGGCGGGTGAGGAAGTGGGCGCCATGGTAGGTGAATGAGATATGTCTTAGGTGGGATTCTAGTTGTTGGCATGGTGGGGTGCATCTATGTTGGCCTTCTTTGTCACTGTTCCTTTTTACTTTGTCCAAGTTGACACAGTCTTTGAAGCAAGGGTACTGGTTGGAAAGGACACCAAGTAGCCTGACTGTCCCTTTCCTGTTTATTAGAGAACCTTGGTGTTGCCCATATGCTTCATAGCATGATTCATAAATTTCTCCAGTTCCTAGTTTGAAGGCTGCATCTGGTTTTATGGTGTGAAATCCATTGTCATTTGTCCACTTATTCACTTGTTCATGGAGAAGAGGTTGGGCAGACACCTGAGGGCAACACTACATCAAGTGAGTGCATGGTGAGCACCCCCACGTACAAAATAATCAGTATGAAGAAATGCAGGTGAACCCAAAACCAGGGGTGCCACATTCCATTCAACCAGTTACTACACTCTTGTTACTTACCAGTCATTGTTGCGAAGACTGAGATCAACATGTGCTAATTACTCCTTCTGCCAAAATACAGTCATTCACATAAGTCAGATAATCACTTGGTTTTGTTAACCCACCGCGTGCCAGTGCCATTTTAAATTGGTCTGACATAATTCTGCGGCCAGTGCCAGTGCCGTTTTAAAATGGTTTAAAATAAAAAAACTTCACTGTGACAGCATTTTTCAAGATTCACGGGTAAAAATTGGCTGGCATGTAAGGTAACCATTCCTCTACCATCCCCGAGGCTGTCAAGGCCATACACTCACTCGCTCCCCCCCTCATGCTCGCTCTGCCTCACTCTGCCTGTGTGCCTCACCCAGTGATGTACATAGTGAAGGCATTTTGTAAATATTTTCATGTAAGTGTAAGTTGTAAATATTTTCTTGTAAGTGTAAGGACTATATAGTGAAGTCAAGTTGTAAATACCTTCTTGTAAGTGCCAGAACTTTACATACTGAAGTCAGGTTGTAACTATCTTCAAGTAAGTGTAAGATAATGCATTCACAGTAAGAAAGACACGCAAATTGTGATAGATGCTGAAGTAATAAGTAAGCAGAAAAGTGTACTGAACATTGCTATACCTTTCCAGCATAAATACCTAAGTATACCTTATACAGAGAACAGCTTTCTCTCACGTACGTGGTGAGCGTGAGAGCGGCTATACCTGTACACGAGTAAGCAGGACTCAATAAAACTCATTTCCAAACCTCGGTGAGCTTTTTAATGGCGAAAGTCGTTGTTTCCACATTAAAATCTTTCATTTTAGCAAAAAAAAAAAAAAAAAGGGTCGAAAAATGGCCGGCACTGGGGTGACCCATAGAGCTAAAAATAGCTGGCACACGGGAGGTTAAGTGCCAGTCTTATAAAAGACTGGGAATTTTTTTTTTTTTTTTTTTTTTTGCAAAACAAATCATTTGCACAACAGTCTTTCATTGTCACTGCAGTTGGCCAAGTACCAGTCATCCACATATATCTTTAACAATCACTATTTTTTTTTTTCATGCACAATTCACAAACAATCTTTTGTAATCACTGCACCTTGTCAAATATGAGTCATCCACATAAGTCTGATAACCACTACTTTTTGCCAGGTGCCAGCAGTTCACATGCCTTTAACAATCACAGAGTTTTGCTAAGTACAAGTACTGGTAATTCACATAAGCACCGGAATCTAATATCCACTGTCTTTCATGGTACCAGTCATTCATATAGCAGTATCAGATAATCTGTTTTGTCACGTGCTTTTCATATGCACAACAATCTCTGATAATCGCTGCCTTTTGCCAAGTATGTACAGTCGCGAGCAGCAATCAGTATCCCCTCTCTTGGCTGAAGCCATGGCCAGAGGAGAGCAGGGAATCGAACAACCTCTCCCGCCACCCCCTCCCCCATCCCCACCCAGCCCCGTTAAGAAAGTTGCTGGGTAGGCGTATTAGCACCAACGTATTGTGTTCATATCTATGATTTAACATTCACGCGAATTACCAATACCGTCAATAACACACCAGGAGGTAAGCTGCAATAATGTGTTAATGTGGCATTATGGAGATATCAAATTCATATAAAGGCAGATGAAAAAATTAGAAACAACCATAAATAAAAAAAAATACAGTGATTTTAATGTACTAAATAATTTGCAAATGTCAAGTGGATGTGTTATTCCAATAATAAATGATATGTTACAGTCCGTCACCACCACCCCAACACTCCACTGTAGTGCCAACGAACAAATCCACGAACACGAAAGAATCAACCAACACGTTTGAGAACTGTATATTGCTTTGCCATAGCATACTGCAGATGTGCCGATAGTATCATTATCAGCAGTATTTTCCTTTGTATCTAGTTTCTTTATCGGCCACGTGAAAATATGGACGATATACCACAATTTATCTGGTTTACATATGTGAATCAAGGTAAGCATGTTTCAGGACACTGATTAACAGGTGATTATGATATTATTACATGTAGTTACAGTATCATATTATATATGAATTACTACCCGACAAGCTTTTCCACTATTTCTTTCATTCTCCCCGAAATCATACCCACCGTCGTCTCCTTCCCTCCTGGGGGAGGGGGAGTGGAGCGGTCTCTGGTCTCTGGCTGCGAGCACTTTCCAATCCGACAGTTGGCTTAATATAGTTAGGGAAGTTTAATATCATAGACAGAATGATATACGCTTTTGATGACAAAAGAGTATGTTAGTTGTATCATTTGATATCCATTTGTGCAAATAAGTTGTCATATTTAGCCTGTGTTATTAATCTGCTACAATTGTGTTTATCAAAATTACAAGAGAAGCTGGCAAATCCTTCCTTTACAGAATGAAATAAATCATATATGCATTTTACTTATTATTCATACATGGAGGATTATCAAACGTAACAGGAAATATATATATAGAGGGTATAAAGGGTGACCGGATATTAAAATAGTGTAATTAGAACATCTGCAAGGCATGGACTATTAAGCATTGGGCCCTCCAGTCATCCAACACTATGTCATACCATAATACTGTTTTATATATGTTTTCTGTTATAAAAAACAAAAAAACATAGCAAACGGCAAAAAATGCTCGTTAGATGTGCAAGGCGATGAGGATAGAGTAAAATAACTCATTATTAGGGGAGTGATGATACCTTTATTATGGTATAATTTCGTGGGTATGTAAACTGTGCATAAATAATTGTAGTGAGAAGGATAATCTATACACATTAAGCAACGTATGCCCTTATGACTGGTTCGTCACATAGAGAGGAATACCCGGTAGATTATATGCAAGTTTGTTACTTCACATTATTGGCATCATATGTAAGATTATTACATAACGTCAGTATCCAGTCCACCCCCCTTCTACATTAATGACATCCTGCAGGCGTGAATGGAGGGAATCTACAAAGTTTGAACAAATATTGGGGGTGTGTCTGAAACCTTCCCACATTTCCCTGCTCTTCCTCTCTATAGCCTCTCTGGTCTTCTCTTGTACACCCAGTCCCTCTTCATTAACCCCCAAAGGTTCTCAATAGGATTCAAATCACAGCCTTTGGGGGGCCAGTCTATTAATTCTATGTCGGGCCTGTTGGAAAACCATTCCCTCACTGAATGGCAGGTGTGGATGCGGGACTGGTCTTGGACTAACCTGATTGAGTGTGGTTCTGGGAGTGCATATGCACGCACAAATGGTATCAGGCAGTTCTCTTGTATATTAATGTATTCTACTGCATTCAGGTAGCCTTCAATGGGAACAAGCTCACCAGGTCCCCCATACCACATCCGTCCATACATTGCCACACTGACCCTTCTGCTTTTGGCCATTTCATGTATGTTCTCTTCGTTGAACCGGCACCCATGTCGTCTCCAGCACTGATGAGCTCTAGCACACACTGAAGAGAAAGTAGTCTCGTCTGTATATCTATAACGGTCCGCCAAAACTCCTGGCCCCTATCTGCATACTGCTCAACGAACCGTAGTCATGCGGCTTTGTGAATAGCAGTTATGTTTTCCTTAACGGCCGGAATATAGCAGTGTATACCGGCCTCATGAAGCCTTCTCCGTGTTGTTGATACGTGACATTCCAACCGCAACTCCCTTGTTAATGTTATGGCCATTTTCTTGGGACTTCGTGCAGATGCAGCTATGATTCTCTTCTCATCATATGGCGTGGTAACTCTTGGCCCTCCAGGTCTGGGCCTGGTCTCAACGTGCCCCTCGGCCTCATACCTCCTCACCCATAGGCGCACACTCTTTATGTGTATGCCCATATGTCTGCTGATATCCTTGAGTGATTGGCCAGCCATATAGCGCCCAATGATCTCACCCCTGTGCAGAATAATTTCTGGCCGGTTGGCACGGGTTCGTGGGGCATTACCACGTCCTCTACCTCTTCTTTCCATACCTGTAAGAATGCATTTACCTCATTTAAATAATGATCGTTTAAGACATGACATACTAATATTTATCATACACGAGATGTAACATGACACAGAAGGACGAGGACATATTTTAAAAATATTTTTGGGCTGTGTTACACATGGCACCGAACAAGCAACATATGTGCTGTAAGAGTAGCAGTGGAAATAGCAACAACTGAAGCTACAGATAAGACGAACACACTTTGCTACGCAAATCAAATGAAGGGGAAATGACGGCTTGAGGGACATATTCCTACAAGAATTCAGAGCGAATGAAGCCAAAATAGTATAATAGTTGAAACTTTGGAGGAACACCGTAAATAAAGGGGGAAAGTGAATATAAACTTAGCTCAAAGAACATAAAGGTTTTACGTGGAGTATTAGAAATGGGAATCTTCAAAGATTCCCATTCCATATAATTTATATATATTATAACCAGGTGCTACTAATGTTTTACAACGCACCTACTTTCACAGTGTAAAACAATTGTATTGGATCGACATTGGTGGAAAACACTGCATAGTCATCGTTACATGTGTATACTGTAAACACAAAATAAATATTTTTACGGTTTCCTAGTGCACAGTATGCTCTGTATTTATATATGACGGACTTGTCATTTATACTAAAGATATGTAACAAAGGGAGAATATATATAAATACGTTTTTAGAGACTTGTGACAATGAGCATATTGCACTGAGAATACACTTTAGTGTCCACATTGACCTAAATATTAGCTGCGTGCGTCATTACACAAAACTACGAGTATACACTTATATAAGACACATACCGGCACACAACTACTGGCAGGATACTGTTGACAGGTGGGCGGCGGCGTGAGGAGTCAGGAAAACAGGTGGCGTGTATATGGCGATGTAACGATGTGATGACCCAGTGAACAGGTGGCTGGGTGATTGGGTGCGCCCATAGATGATCGTCGAATGGGTTGATCCGCACGTAAACTCTGCTTGTGAACGAAAATTGCAAACATTAAGTGTGGTTGGGCAAAATAGCCTCCCAACGTCAACCCAGGTATGTAGGAATAACGAAATCAATAGCTGCATGCCTACTGTAATGTGTATTCACGTTAAACACACATTTATCAACTGGATTAAACGACGAAAAATGAAACCGCATTCAACGTTTATATAACACTTTCGAAAATCATCATATATTTCATATGCACACAAACAGTATTATGATTACAGGACTCACAGTTAGGAAAAACAATCTCGACAAAATACCTGCACCTGAGCATAGGCCTCCTACTAAGAGACTGACTGGGAGTAAGTCGTAGGGCTACAACATTGACTCGCTGATTCATATCAGAAGTTGATTTGAATCTTTGAGGCATAGTCCCAGATATAGAGGGAATACTATTCATAGGTGATTTCGTGGCTATAGATTAATATATTTTGTTTTATAAACAACCCGGACCATATGTCGCCATATCATGTTGATTGTTTTGTGTTAGGAGGGACTACAAATGGAAGTGACTTATGGGAGTGAGGAGATGGTTCGAAAGAGGGCAGGTGAGACTTGGAGTAAAAAAAAAAAAAAGTGATTAAAGGGAGTGGGAAGGTTGTTAGGAAAACGGTAGATGATAACTCTGGATGGAATCTAATAATACACTGGGCATGACTAATCACTGATAAGGGGATCGGTGGATGAATGACTGACACTATCACTCTGGCCTTGTGACACTAAGATTGGATATTGCTGTGCGTGTTTCACCTTCTCACTTTAACCACAGACAACCCGTTCTCCTATAATTATGAGGTGTCCTGTTGTCCACCGGTTCATTTTCAACATATGGCTCTCAAAGCATGTTGCTTCATTCTTATTGCTATGCTGATGATCCTCCATGTGTGATTAATAATAAATAAAATGCATATATAGTAATATATTACTTCTATTCTGTAAAGGGAGGATTTGCCAGCTTCTCTTGTAATTTTGACAAACACAGTTGTAGCAGATTAATAACACAGGCTAAATATGACAACTTATTTGCACAAATGGATATCAAATGATACAACTAGCATACTCTTTTGTCATCAAAAGCGTACTGTATACCATTCTGTCTATGATATTAAACTTCCCTAAATATAATAAGCCAACTGTCGGATTGGAAAGTGCTCGCAGCCAGAGACCAGAGAACGCTCCACTCCCCCTCCCCCAGGAGGGAAAGAGACGACGGTGGGTATGATTTCGGGGAGATGGAAATAGTGGAAAAGCTTGTCGGGTAGTAATTCATATATAATATGATACTGTAACTACATGTAATAATATCATAATCACCTGTTAATCAGTGTCCTGAAACGTGCTTACCTTGATTCACATATGTAAACCAGATAAGTTGTGGTATATCGTCCATATTTTCACGTGGCCGATAAAGAAACTAGATACAAAGGAAAATACTGCTGATACTGATACTATCGGCACATCTGCAGTATGCTATGGCAAAGCAATATACAGTTCTCAAACGTGTTGGTTGATTCTTTCGTGTTCGTGGATTTGTTCGTTGGCACTACAGTGGAGTGTTGGGGTGGTGGTGACGGACTGTAACATATCATATATTATTGGAATAACACATCCACTTGACATTTGCAAATTATTTAGTGACATTAAAATCACTATTTTTTAGTTTTATGGTTGTTTCTAATTTTTTCATCTGCCTTTATATGAATTTGATATCTCCATAATGCCACATTAACACAATATTGCAGCTTACCTCCTGGTGTGTTATTGACGGTATTGGTAATTCACGTGAATGTTAAATCATAGATATGAACACAATACGTCGGTGCTAATACGCCTACCCAGCACCTTTCTCAACGGGGCTGGGTGTGGGTGGGAGTGGGGGTGGCGGGAGAGGTTGTTCGATTCCCTGCTCTCCTCTGGCCATGGCTTCAGCCAAGAGAGGGGATACCGATTGCTGCTCGCGATTGTACCATCCACTTAATAGGCTTTTTTAAAGCACCTACCTGGTAACAGTCGTTCACACATGTTATTAATACTCAATGCGTTTTGCTAACCCAAGTCAATCGCTACCTGTAACCAAGTACCGGGCATTTACATAAGACTTCGATAATCACTGTTTTCTGCTAAGACCCAGTCATCCCTATAAGTCTTCAATCATCACTGCATTTCACCAGCTACCAGCCATTTACGGTATGGTACAAAAGAATTCAACTAACGGAATTATGAGAAAACGAAATCAGTGCACTCGGCCACAACACCCACGAGATACTGGCGCGTCTGACTCTGCTGACTGGCTGCTCTCAAAACACCGGGCTGATTTAGGTTCAGAAGCTCCGACACAGCCTTTGAACAACTTTCGATACTTCCTTAGTTTATGCTGTGTCATTTCCCTTGCGTCAAAGTTATTTGTTTAGTGTTAGCCTGAATGAAACATGTGCTTAAATCCATGCCATTGAAAGGATTAACCAGGAATGTTTGTACCCTAATTTCCCTCAATAGAATCATTTGTTTGCAGCCTGCTAGACCACGGCTGTCAAAGGCAGTTCAGCGTGTTAGTCCGCACGGTTTGTTTCATATCAGAAGAACGTCTCGTTCAACCATTCGAGTCTTTGTGGTGATAACGATCCCTGGATAATTATGAAATAATTAACCCTCCCAAGATCGAGTAATCTCCTGTTGCTAGTTTATTCCAGCAAACTTCACACGATTTCATTCAGTTAAGAGTGAGTCACTAAAGCTTGAGAGCACTAAGATTATCATGAGTGTCCACTTTCCATTTTTTTTTAATTCTTTGACTGCTGTTTCTCGTTTCAGTGTCTATTTTTGTACTTTCGGTTTTTCATTTCTCTCCTCAAACTCTCTTGTAATATGAATGTTCGTTCCCTCTCCTTTTCCGTTCTTGTGTCTTCTTTACTTACTGTTTTTTAATGTATATTTTTTGTGCTGCATCCACGTTTTAGAAGCCATTCCTTCACTCTAGTTTTTCCCTGCTCACCATATTCACCTTCCCTTATCCTTTCATTCCTTCTATAATTTTAGATCTTTTGCATGCTATTTTGCTTTTCAGCTATATTAGCCTCTATTTCAGCCATTCCTTTTCCTTATTCATCTTGTTACCAGTTTCACTCTTTTTTCATTCCCAATATATATATTCTTTATCTACATCCTTCCCTTTCTTTGACTTTGTTATTAACATCATCCATCGTAATCTTTTTTTTTTCCTCTCCGTCTGCCTCCCCATGCCCATTTATCATTTTAACTCTTCTTTCCCTTCCTTGTCTCTTCTTCTCCTCTCATTTTTTTGTTTTTCAATATCTTTTTCTTTGGTTTCACCGTCTGTGATATTTCCCTTTATCCTGTTCATTTCTTCAGCCCAAATTTTTTCCACATCTCTTTCAGTGTTGGTATTAATTTTTCCTTTCCCTCGTCCGTACTATGTATAACAAACTACGTGCATGTCGCTTTCCTTTTATTTTTTTCATTTCCAGTTCTCTATTCAATTCATCTTCTCCTTCTCCATATTACTATCTAGTTTTCTCTCTTCCCTCCTCCATGTCCCTATCTCCATTACCTTTGCAGTGTCCCTCAAAAGTCAGTCCCCTCTCAGATCCCACATTAAATATTGACAGAGGTACAAGACGGCAGCAGCACCACTCCCCCTCCCTGCTGGAACAAAGCACCGGGTCATAAAGGATATTCACATATTCTTTTCCGCCGAACATATCATACGATGCGTCCTTACACACTATATATATTGGAAAGATGCTTGCAAGTGTGTATAACAGGATGGTCGTCGTACAGGGAATATTCTATGTTTCAATGTTTTTTACTCACCCTGTACTGTAATATCAACTCGGTAGTCTGTGAACTTGTGACCTGCTGTCTTGTAAAGGTTATGGTCTCTGTCGAGCGTAATCGTTGCCATCAGTCTGTTGCAGCTCTTGGAAAACACGGAGCATGCTGAATTAGTAAGTCTCGTTGCTAACCCTATGATGATTGCTTTCTCTCTTAATATTTTATGTGTGTTAACACCATACGACTGCAATCAGTTGAAGTTGGATACAGAAGCGTGACATTTACGTTACACAACCGGTAGAAAACTCAGTCTCCTGATACCAGTTCCTTTCACAGGTGAATCTGGGAGCTACTGTCACGTCTGCTCACTAAACACACATGGAATGAATGACAAGGGGGAACCATTCACAGGGAAACTTGTGCCATCAAGCCTCGCAATGGCGTTTGGCTTTTTTTAAATTGTTTTCCTCGCTGCGGGTATTACTCTGACTCTCCTAAATCCACGCATCTCCGTCATGCGTGAATTCTGGTTACACTGGAAATGAATATTCATTTTTTTTTTTGCCCAAATTATGCTTCATTTAGCCAGTGTACTACCGTCATGCACAAAGTTAGGGTTATGTACAAGTTGGCCATATATTCCCAATTTCAATTCTCGTATGTTCTGGGGACGGCTTCATATGCTAGCATGGTGAACGTAGATATTTTTTGTCCTTTATAAATAATGAGGTGAGTTAGGAAATAAGAAAGTAGTTTCATGACAGTATTGTGGTCACCACTCTAATGTAAAGAAGCAAAGCTTGGACCCTGTTGAAAGGACACAATCTAGGAGTGCGAGACATGGAAATATGGGACCTCAGAGGAACATGTGGAGTTACACTAAGAGGCAGGCAGACAAATGGGGACATAAAGGAGCATTATGGTGTTGATGTAAATATGCCAGTGTTATATGATTTGGCCGTGTGGAGAGGATGGAGAATGAGAGACTGACTAGGAGAGTGGTTGTGACTGAGGTAGAGGGAGAGAGGGGGAGGGGAGACAAAAGATAAAATGGAGGGGTGGAGTGAAGGGATATATGAGAGAGGGGTGTGTGAACTGGAGGGATGGCAGTCAAATGCCAGAGGACATAAGAAGTGAAGGCGATTTGTTTGTGATCATCCTGTATGACATCGCCCATAATTAAGGCGTCTGGTTAGAGATAGATGGATGGATAAATCCTTAATTAACCATGCAATCACTGGACATAAAAGCAAACACAGTAAAATACAAAAAGATTAGGGAAACTGGAAAATAATGCAAGACACATAAGGTAACACTGGCCGAGCTGTCCCTGCAACACACGACAACCAGCATGCGTTATTATATGGACCACCCTCTATAGCGCAGTGACTCGTAGGTTTGCTACCACTTTTTTTTTTTTTTTCTGCGTGTATCCCATTGACATACTCTCTTGTATTATTTACATATGTTTATTGTCGACATAATTTGCATCACTAACATACAAGATGATGCTAAAATGTAATGTGAAAAAAATAGTTGGGAAAAGGGCATAAGGAAATCTTGAAAGCCATGTAGAATATGGTCAATATTCTTAATCTTTTCACTGTCATAACTTTTTCTTTTTATTCAAAGAAAAGATTGCTATGTGAAGAAGAGATACTAAGGGGTGGTCAAGGAAAGATAAATGGCAAAGAGGGTATAACCATGACAACATAAGGGACGGGAAAGAGGAGACAAGAAAAGAGATAAATAAGAGTAAAGGGAACAGCAACGAAAAGAGCACAAGGGAAAGAAAAGGGCATGGAAAGAAAAAAATACATGAGAGGGATAAGAGTGCAAGAGAAAGAAGAGTAAAATGGAAAGAAAAAGTAGAAGGGAAGAAACAAAGCAAAAGGGAAAGAAAATTAACACCTGAAGAAAACGTTTAAGGGAAGAAAATTGTGAGGAAATGGAAGCCGACCACTGTTGATTTCTTGGGTATTAGTGGGGAGTTGTGCTCAGAGTGACAAGTGAGCAGAAAGATGGGGGGGGGGGACGTGTTTGTTTCATATTATGTCTGTCTCTGGGCATAACCTAGGCAGTTTATTCTCTGAGAACAGCATCCTGCGTGCCACACACCGCTTCAGCGCTAACATCCATCGTTCATGGTAAGTACTCGTACAGCATAGGACTGTCTCACTGGGAGCTGGTATGATGGTATCATCAGAAGTGCTTTTATGACATGTCGATGAATTTTGTGGAATGTATGACAAGTCTGTTTTAATGAATTTCAAATGTTCCAGTTACTCCTTGAACCTCCATATCTCGCGTCTTTTTGAACAAAAGACGAGCTCTCAAATGAACTGAATCGGCCAAAAATTTACATAAGCTGTGTAAAGAGTATGTAAGGGAATATTAACCCTAAAAAAAAATAAAAGAAAACCAACGGTAAAGAACAGTTGTCACTAGAGCGTCCTGGCCTTAAATTATACCGTACAAAGGAATGGCCTAAAGAAAACAGTGAAAAGGAGGTGCTGCGGGAGCCTCCAAGCCATTGAGAATATCAGACAAAAGCGAATATCCAGAATTAACATGACTAAGAAGAGATGTTACAAGAGAATCATAGTTCATCAGAATATCATACAAAGGACATCCAGAGTAACAGCAAGCAAAAGATAGTAACAGAACCTAAAAGCACTACCATTACAACAGATCATAAAAAGAAAATAAGCTGGTAAGAACAGGAGTTACAGGAAACTCCCAGCCCACGAGAATACAACTCTATAAATATTAGTGATGGAGGGAGACATGAGGTGGCCGGTGAAGCTGTGGGAGAGAAGCCCATCAATAGCATATCAGACCAGGAGCGATGTCAAAGGAAGTGATGGTGGTAGATTGTGGTGGTCAACGTGGTAGTGGTGGTAGAAGTTATATATTTTGTTTGTGGGGGTGGCATTAGTAGTTGCAGTGGTGAAGATAAGGGTGATAGTGGTGCTAGTAATGTGTTAACTAAGGGTGATAGTGGTGCTAGTAATGTGTTAGGGGGTGTGGCACGGGGAGTGTTAGGGACATTGGTAGTTGTAGGGAATAGTCATGCATCCCTCAAAAAAAAAAAAAAAAAATCGCTCCACTGAAAGCACTGAACATTTTTATTCGCCAACGATGTGTTATGAAAGGTCACAGTAAGCAAGCAATGCAAATGTTACTTTCAGTATTTACCATAATTGTAGAGGCAATAAAAAGGAACAAAGGCTGCAATACAGTCTAAGTTATCAGTACAATGTATCCAAGTGGCCAAGGAATATGCTCATTTCCGTGACCATTGAGTGCTTGAGACGCAATAATTTATTTGTGTGTGTGTGTGTGTGTGTGTGTGTGTGTGTGTGTGTGTGTGTGTGTGTGTGTGTGTGTGTGTGTGTGTACAAAATCAAGGGCCAAATTTCAAAGCAAGGTTGGCCCTTTAGAAGTCAATGGAGAGCTAATCACCGAGCCGAAAGAGATAGCTGATGCCCTGAATGATCAATATAAGTCTCTGTTCAGTCACAGTGACCAAGCCAACGAATCAAACGATCAGGAGGAGAGGGATAATGATAATACACTAGGGGACATTGATTTCGACCGGTCGGACATTGAGCAGGCCATTTCAGAAATCAGCATGTATGCGGCAGCAGGCCCTGATAATACACCTGCTATCCTACTGAAGAAGTGCGCCGGTGCTATCTCACTGCCATTGCTGCTGCTCTGGCGTCGGTCTCTAGACACGGGAGAAATACCTCTTATACTCAAACATGGCATCATCTCACCTACTGTATATATAAAGGAGGTAACAGACTGCATCCGAAGAATTACAGACCGGTGGGCTTAACATCAGGTTTTAAATATATTTGAAAGGATTATAGTTAAAAAGCTATCGACGTTTATGGAGAACAATTCACTTCATAACAATCAGCAACACGGATTTCGACAAGGCCGGTCGTGTCTTTCACAACTCTTACAGCATCACATTGAAATACTGAAAAATCTAGAATCTGAACATGGAGTGGATGTTATTTACCTGGATTTCTCCAAGGCATTTGATAAGGTAAATCAGTAAACACTGCTAAGCAAGCTCTACCGAATGGGGATCCAAGGAAAGATACTGGAATGGTTTAATAATTTTTTCAGTGAAAGAAGCCAGTCAGTAATCGTGGAAGGAGTTCAGCCTTACAGTACTGAAGTGCTCAGTGGAGTGGTACAGGGCTCTGCTGTGGGCCCCGTGCTTTTCCTCATTTATGTCATTGATGTAGACCAAGATATGAAATACTGCACAGCAAAGTTCATTCGCGGATGACACTAGACTGTTAGCCAAAATATCGAATGAACAATGCTGTACCAAAATGCAAGAAGACCTTAAGTCGATGTTTAAATGGGCGAAGAACAACAGCATGGAATTTAACACCAGCAAATTTGAGATGCTTCGATACCGACACCCGAAAGCTGACGTAATCAGCTACGAGTACAGAACCCCAGAAAACGAGACCATTAGTTGTCACATGAATATAAAAGATTTAGGAATCATTATGAGTAACGATGCCAGATTTGAACTACAAATAGACGAAATTGTCTCTAACGCAAGACAACGGATACGTTGGATTCTCCGTACATTCAAGACCCGGGAACCAGATGCGATGCTGACTCTGTATAGAGCAATGGTTTTACCCATCATCGAATATCGCAGCCAATTGTGGAACCTTGTTACCTTCGGGCAGATTAGAGAAATTGAAGGGTCGCAGAGAACATTCACATCTAAAATACATGGCACTAATGCAATGGACTATTGGCAGGGGTTGAAACATCTGAAGCTGTACTCCTTAGAAAGACGGAGAGAAAGATGTATCATCATATATATTTGGAAAATCATCAATGATATTGTCCCTAACCTAACTTACAACGGAGAAAATCTTATCACAACGCACTACAACTCAAGAAATGGAACTTTATGCAGAGTACCGCCAATAAAAAGGACATGGCGACGAATACAGACACAGATAGAAGGGTCAATTATCGTGAACGGACCAAGGCTCTACAACTGCCTTCCCCAGTCCATCAGAGACACGAAACATACACTGACATCATTCAAGAAGGCTTTAGATAAATTCTTAGCAACAATACCGGACCAGCCATGTCTCCCCCACTATCATCAAGTGGCGGAGGGCAACAGCATCCGGCAACAAGCAACCGAAACGCAACGGCGGCACACCAGTGTGGCCGGGGACTGATGTCCCGAACCTCAACCACAAGAGCCACAAGTGTGTGTGTGTGTGTGTGTGTGTGTGTGTGTGTGTGTGTGTGTGTGTGTTGGGTTAGGGGGGAGTAATGATGGGGCTGGTGATGGTAGCAGGGGAGATATTCGTGGTATTCATAAAGGTCTTTTAGTGATGGTAAAGAGTGGTGGTGATCTATCTTGCATTACTTTCTGCTTTCCACTACCCTTTTCATGTTGCAGTGCCTGACATTTTAAAATAAATATAAAGTAGAAATGTGTCCCGGGTAGACACTGATAACATTGACTAAGCCATTCCCATTACACATTCCCCTGGTGTGCCATTATATTCGCATGCAGGTAGGCCATAGCTTTTCTGTGCTGGCATGTTTTGAATGAACAGCATAGCAGGGAATATCAATACTCTCACCTTCCTCTGACCCCCTCTCTCATTTGAAGAAATTCATCAAGTGTCATTGGCAACAGCATTCTTGTACCGACCATGAGGTCTAAAGGTGCCAATATTAACATTCTGAGGCTACTGTGACTCACTGCCAGCTGAATAAAATCGTCTGACTTTAGCAGGAATAGAATACTAGAGTAATACCGAACATTGAAGAGTTAACGTGGTAAATACATCAATAAGTTGGAAAAGTTGATGTGCTATGGAGCATTTTATGGCGTTACGATTAAGGCATTGGTTGCACAGTGACAGGTTATGGTTGGTACTGCTATTAGAGTAAGTCGTAGTACTGGGACGGTATGAGGCGGTAAAGCTTGTTGTTACATCATCATTCGCAATCAGTAAAAACGAGAAGGATACTATCGAAATGATTAGAAGGGGTACTCGACTAAGGGCTTAAAATTGGATTAGAAAGGGTAGTAGACTAAGGGCTTAAGACTGGATTGGAAGGGGTGTTAGACTAAGGGCTGAAGGAAGGATTGGAAGGGGTGGAGGACTAATGGCAGAAGATAGAAGGGTGGTAGACTAAAGGCTGAAGAACGGGTTGGAGGCGTGGTAGACTAAGGGCTGCAGAAAAGGTTGGAGGGGGTGATAAACTAAGGGCTAAAGAAAAGGTTGGAAGTGGTAGTACAATAAGGGCTTAAGATAGGATTGGAAGGGATGGTAGAGCAAGGTCTGGAGAAAGGGTTGAATAGAGGGCAGGGGCCATATTACCTATCTATCTATATACCTAGGCTTTCCCTCCCTAAGGGGATAGCCTAGACAGAACAACGCACTCACCAAATTACTCATCTGTACACACACATTTACTCGTGTCTTAGCCTGTTAGGGGAGAAGAGACCGCACCTCACCGCGCCGCACCTCACGAGGGTCAGCTGCATCCAGTGACATACGCAGCAGGGTCCGACAGCAGAGCTGATTTAACACTGCCACATCATAATAAACCCTTCCCCTTCCCCGCAACTGACCCGATCAGCTGATCAGACCACGTGCAGGAGAACATCCCTTTGGGGTAGTGTTACCATTTATGCATTCACAGTTTCTCTCCATTCATCCCTATAATGCGCAGTCACTCTTCTCTGCTGTACAGACATCCCTCTCGCACCTAACGTTCTTATCACATTGTCCATCCATCCTATTCGTGGTCTTCCCCTCAACCTGTCACATCGAATCTAGTTATCTTTTTCACCAATCACTTCATCCATTCTCTCCACATGCCCAAACCATCGCAACACTCTCTGCTCAACTCGATCAGCCATCTCTCACATAACTCCAGTTCTCCTTGACACTTCATCATTTCTCACTCGATCCATATGCATCACTCCACACATACTTGGCAGATGCCTCATCTCCATTGTATCCATAATCTTCACCTCTGCAACTCCCCTATTCCATGTTTCAGCCCCATATAATGAAGTCGGTACCACTATTTCCTCATGCAGCCTTCTCTTTATATCCATTCTAAGCAAACGACATCTAAACACTTTTTTCATTCCTCCCAGCACCTTTCCTAATTCATTCATCCTAAACTTCACCTCTATATCTCTTCTTCCATCCACAGCAACATGTGACCCTAAATACTTAAAACAATCTACCTCCTTAAGCAACTCACCATTCAAAACAACATTCCTCCTATTACCGTCTACCAACCTTATACACTTCATCACTTTACCATTATTCTCATTCACTCAATTTACTCCTTTTACACACTCTTCCTAACTCCTCTACCAGCTATTTCAATCTCTCCTCCATATTAGCCACCAGCGCAGTATCATCTGGAGACAGCAGCTGAGTCAGATTCCACTCTCAACAATCAGCATTCACCAGACGCAACTTCTAACACACAAATTCACCTCCCTTACAACATCATCCATATAAATTTTAAACAACCAAGGCAACATCACACATCCCTGCCGTAGCTCCACTGTCACAGGAAACCGATAACTCACAGGATTTCCCACTCTTACACATGCTCTACTAATTGCATAAAAACTTTTCACTTCTATTAACAACCTACCACCTAGTTCATACACTCTCAAAACATTCCACAAAGCCTCCCTATCAGTTCTATCATATGCTCTCTCTAAATCCATGAACGCCCAAAACATATCCTTACCTTTCGCCAATACATTTCACACAGCTGTCTCACAGCAAACACCTGATCCACACATCCACTCCCTCTCCTAAAACCACACTGCTCATCACCAATCACTCCCTCTGTACCTTACTCTCTTCATCAACACCACCATACACCTTACTCACAACACTCAATATTTATACCCCTAAAACTAGTACATTCATAACTATCACCCTTACTCTTCTACAGGGGAACCACACACACACACTTGCCCAGTCAACCGGCACCATACCACTCACAAAGCACACAATCAGCAGTCTTACTAATTACACAACAATAGTCGCTCTGCCATTTTTCAAACATTTCACAGCACATCCATCCATACCTGCAGCTTTTCCTACTTTCATCTCCTTTATTGCCTCGTGTAACTCCTTCAACGTGATCAAAGAATCATTCATCTCTCCCAACACATTTATTCTTTGCTTCCTTCCATCTGCCACAATCTCAGCCTCAATTTACTTCCCCACTTTTACCAATCTTTCGAAATACTCTGCCCATCTCTTCCTTATTGCATCCATCTCATTTAACATCCATCCATCCTCTGCTTTTATTCGCTCTTCCTTCCCAGACTTTTTCTTTTGCACCCTTTTTGTCTCCTTATTCTGTTGGAAATTCTCAGTCAACCGCCTACCCCACCTCTCATCTGCTGCCTCTTTAACGTCATGCATAACCCTTCTGAGCCTATTCCTCTTTTCTTTATACCTCTGAAATAACACCTCATTCATCCTCTGCAGCCACACTTCATATGCACATCTCACAGGTACAGCCATACTTGCTTCCTCGTACCACCATTCAATTTCCTTTCTCACACCACCACCCACTCGTCTCACACCACACACCTCTTCCGCATACCCCACCATAGCACTCTTAAACCGCTGCCATTCATCCTCCACACTGCCATTTTCCTGATCTTCCACTGCTTTCCACTCATCTTTCCGCTTCTCCTGATACTCTGTCATTCCCCCTCTTTTATCCAACTCACTCACTTTCAAAACCTCCCTGCCACACCTAACTCCTCCAGATCTCACCTACCTCATACCTACTCTCCAACTTTCCCTCCACCACGTAGTGGTCAGACATACCTCCACCCTCCCCTCTCAAAATGCTCACATCCAACAATCTTCTTCTTACATTCCAGTATTTAACAACATCGTCCATCAGTGCTCCGTCAACAACTACTCCACCCTTCTGTCTCATCCATGTATACTTATAAATATCTTTCTTCTCAAACAAGGTATCGCTGGATTAAATGTTCATAACACCTCCACATCAGTTATTTCTTCTGAGCATTGCTCCTCAACTTTCTCTGGCTGTAATGACCCACTCTCGGCGGAGTACAGTGTTTAATGTTACCAGGAATAGAACATTTGTGTTGTTTTGACCTTGTGAGTGCTAATGATGATTGTATTAGCATCCCAGGCACCTATAACTCACTTTCGTTGAGTCAACGTTAGCTAGAGTAATGCACTGGAGTAATGATGTTGCATAATACAACCTATTAGTCTCCTGTAAATGTCTTTTGTACCTTATTTATACTGACATAATCTGTTTAAATAGCATTGAAGAACATATTTAACATATCAGACCTCGAAATAAGCTCTAAGGAAGAGGTGCTTTAGAGCCTGACTTAGCCAATGAGAATACGGGTCAGTCTTATAGTTACATGCTTCAACTTTCCATTGCAGAGGGGAAGACAAAAATCAACTGACGAAAGGTTGTGATGCACGGCTCAATGTATGACTTCAGTATCGTTGTTTGCTGCACCATGGAATGTAGTATGCTTGCTGATCACAACTAATATCCTTAACCCTAACCGCCGGATAACACCTGTGCACTTCACAATCGATTTGCTACTTGGCCACCGGGCAGCAGGTATACATGCAAGTGTCCTCCCACTACCATTTTAACTAGTTGCCATTTCATCTCAGCACGAAAGGGTGGGGAGAGAGCCCCTCAATAGCAAAGAGGCAAGAGTCAATCTGTCCCGTGCTTTTGCCAGGTGTACAAACATGTCTTCAGGTTCCTATTTGTCTGATTTCATCCTTGCTGCCTGTAGCCAATTTCATCATCCACCCCTGCCAAGTCTCTTTCCAAGGATGCTAGAAAAGGGCTGTGATAGTGTCATAAGGCATGCCTTACCTGCAACGGTGTCTAGTTTAGCTGTGGAGAAGTTATCACGTTGAGACCAAAGCCGTAGTCAGTGCACCAGGCAGACACACAAACATGTCCTGCTCTCGCGCCAAAAATTAGTTTTCTTCCTCACGTCATTACTCAGCAATGTAACGACCTACAGACCTGGGGATACTTTCATTCGCAAGAAGAAGAACTGGTGAGTAATATGGTACTCAGCAATGTAATGACTTACAGACCTGGGGATACTTTCATTCGCAAGAATAACTGGTGAGTAATATGGTCTTTACTGTGGTTCCTTAAATGCTATTCTTTCTGAAATATTAACGTTTGAAAAGAAGCAATGTCCAGGAATTTGCCCATAGTGAGGTGATGACTGCATTAAAAATAGCTTGGTGTTTGGGGGTTAACAACCACAAAAGCATTAGATAGGTGCTCTCACACTGAGCCCTAATATTGGATTTTGCTAATGTCAACTGGCTTGGAGCACCTTGTTTCTTAACATTCTTGGCGAGTGACTGACTGACAGGCTGACTCAATGATGCTCCAGGAAAAAAAGAAAAGTTGTTTGTCTCTGTATTCTTAAAGCATATGCATGCAAATAGTGCTTGAATGTTGAGTGTATGCTTATTTCAAACATTACAAATGGGCAAACTCTCCATAACTCTCCTACTTCCGTATTTTCAGGTTTTTGCGTTGCTGCCATCTTGAGTAAGTCGGAATGATGAAGATGATGAGTATAGAATTTTCTAAAGTTTTAAAAAAACTACCCCACAAATTTTTGATTTATGGACAAACAGTGCATAATAATGGACTTTGAAGTACCTTACTTAACCCATCGCGTCCCGTTGACGTATATTTATGTCCGACCATTGTCACTGTGACTCCCATTGACGTATATAAATGCGCTGCAATTGGAAGGTCCATCATTTGCACATTTTTCAAATTTCTCGTGTGATTTCTGGTACGTATACATGGGAGACCTTCCTCTACCTGATGCCAAGCAGGGACAATGCCATACCCCGCATGACCTCTCCCCCCACATGCCATTGTCTCGGCAACTCACCTGTTGCCAGTGACCTGGCCAGTAAAGACATGTCATGCCACGGTACAAAATTCAAGGCCAGTGTGATTCCACAATCGATGACAATGTGCAAGACAATGTTTATGTACCATTAGAAGAAGAAACAATCAGAAATGATGATCAGGTAATGTCAAAAAAGGAGCGATATGTTGATGTGTTTGGTGAGTGAAACAATGCTTATATCACCTATATTACTGTGTGAAAACCAATATACTCCTGTACTACATATAAATTTGTATCAATTAAATAAATAAATAGGTGTTATGAGTGGCTTGGAATAGTTAGCCTTCCCATAGAACACATTTTCTCTGGAGCCAGGTCCTGTAGAAAACACAGTCGGGTGAGGGTATTGTTACCTGCACCGGCATTTTAAAGCTCAGGTGAGCAATTTCTCTATGAATTTTCGAGAGAAAAAAAATCAACAGTCTGCCGGGATTGGGGGAGGTCATTGGTTAAAAATCTGCCAGGATGGGGCAGGTTAAGAACATAAATAGACAGATAGGATGCTGGAAGAAAAGTGAGAGAGGTGCGAGAGAGAGTATGGGGATGGCAGGCCATGTGAAGCAATGGGAGGGATGGAGGGTGCAGGAGAAGAGACAAAGAATTAAGTAGTGAATAAAAGTGAGATGGGTTAAGGATAAAGGAAGAAAGAAGAGAGCATAATACATGAGTAAAAAAAGTACAAGGAGAGAGAGAGAGAGAGAGAGAAGAGAGGAGATATCAGTAGCAAGCCTGAAAGGGAAGGAGGGAGAGTGTGTGTGGGGAGGAGAGATCAGTATATTAGAATGTGAACAAAGAATTAACCTGAGGCATCCCAATAACGTATGGATACGTTGCAACATTTTGTCATGGTGAAACCTGATAACATATCCATACGTTTTGCATTTGCAAGGTCCATCATTTCCATAATTTTCAAATTTTGTGTGTGATTTTTGGTATGTAGACGTGGAACACTTTCCTCTACATGCCGCCAGGCTGGGACAATCCCTGGCCCCGCGTGACCTGCACATGCCATTGTCTCAGTCACTCACCTGCTAGCAATGACCCAGCACAGTCATGGCGTGCCGAGGTCCCTCTGATGCCAAAATTCAAGCTGCCCTTGACACCTTGACAGGAGACAGTGATTTCCCAATTGATGATGGTGTGGCGGACAAGAACCACATGCTGCCTGATGATGAAATGAGCAGCAATGATGAGAGGTACCGTTGCCAAGGAAGGGGCAGTATGTGACATACCGTCAGACGAAAGAAGGCCAACCTGCACCTCCACCACAAGCACACACCTCTCTCCAGTCCTTAGATGAAGGCTCTGAAGAGGATGAGGACAAGGACGAGAATGATGACGGAGCCGTAGGACGTGGTGTTAACGCATGGTGAGGAAGGGAAAGGATTTCACTGTGAGGAGCTGAAGGTGCAGTGAAAAGAAAAATAAGGTATGGTGCTTCTGTTTTGTCTGGGGAAGGCACGAGTGGTGTGGCGGGAGTGAGCAGTGAAAGTGAAAGTAATGGTGGCAGGGAGGGAGCATCTGGGCAAGCACGTGAGCACCTGGCAGTGGACAGGTGAGGAGCAGCTGCATCCTAGCACCTGTGTCTCCCAGCAATATTCCCATGCTTCCTCCCTACAGCCCCATGATGTGGGGAAAGGAAACAAAGGAAAGGGAAAGGGGAAGGGAAAAAGGAGAGGGAAGAATAGTGTGAGTGGGAAAGGGCGCCGCTCTATACCTCCCCAACCACCCCCACCATTCCCACCACCTTCTCCTCCCCACCCTGATGAAGTGGAAGATTGAGACGTTGGTGTGTCGTAGGATTGGGAGGATGGGAGTGACTTCCCGCCTATCAATCACCAGTTCACAGAGGAGTGGTGGTCTGGCCGTACTGCTCCGGGACTCCATGCAGGCTCCACCAGGGTGGATTTCTTCCATCTATATTTTGGGGAGGAATGTGGAGCAAATTGTGGAGCAGACCAACACATTTGCAAGCAGCCAGTGCTGTGAGAGTGAGCATGAAGGTACAACAAGTGAGCACTCCCAGCAATATGACTACCCATCTCAGGTGAAATGTTCATCTTTTTTGCCCTGGTTCTCTTGATGGGTATTGCATAGAAAAAACAAATTCCGGGGTACTGATCTTCGGACCGTATGACGAGCACACTTTCTCTGGGAAGGTAACGGGCCGGAATAGATTTCAGTAAATTCTGAGCCGCCTCCATTTTTATGTTGCCGATGACCCTGCTAATGCAAATAAAACTGATAGAAGGAGGAAAATAAGGATGGTATTTGATCACCTGCAGGAAAAGTTCTGCTCATCCTTCTATCCTTACAGAGACCTTGACATAGACTGTAGTCTCGTGTTGTGGAGAGGCAATATTTTTTTTCAGCAGTACATACCCAGCAAGAGACACCGTTTTGGGTCCAAGTTTTTTGTTACATGTGACTGTAAAACTGCTTATGTGCAAGACATAGTTTTGTACACCAGTGCACAGACAGACATAACAGAAGATTGAAGTACTGGACTCTCTGGGGCCATGGTAAAGACAATGATAGAGCAGTACCTTCATCGTGGTCACGTCCTGTACTTGGATAACTGGTACCTAGCTCCCTTCTCGCTCGGTACCTCCACCTTCACGACACCGGAGTCTGTGGCACAGTTAAGAAAATCCGTTGCCATATGGTCAAGCTTGGGAGGAAACTTGACAAGAATGAGATGATTTTTTCAAGGCAAACAACATCCTCGCCACTGTATGGAACCACAACAGGGAAGTTTTCCTCCTGTCGTTACTTGATATCATGGTCCTGAACGCCCACTATCTCCACGCCATGACTATGGGAACCTCTGAGACCTTCGAGAGCTTTGTGAGGGAGGTGTCTTGGGAAATCATCACGAGGTATACAGAGGACAGGCCCCACTACTGCACCCGCCATGCCACTGCCTCCCAGACTCCCCCATGCCTCTCAGGATGCCATTGCCGCTCAGACTCCACTATGCCTCTCAGGACGCCACTTCCCCACCACTACTATCAACCAAACTGTTCTAGACCCCAGGGCCGCTGTCATGTATGCAGCCAATTGAGAGTGAGAGCAACCAATCAGAGAAAGGACACGGGGTACAAGTGTGTGGAATGCAACGTAGGATTGTGCGTTGAGCCTTGTTTCAAAGAATAACACACCTTAGTGCATTACTGATACTGTGTGTGCTTGCAACATGATGCTCACGATAATACTAAGTGCTGTAAACGTGTGGTAATATGACGCTCACTATAATACTAAGTGCTGCATATATGCAATAATATGATGTTCATTATAATACTAAGGCCTGTAAATACGCGATATTATGACACTCACTATAATAGTAAGGCCTGTAAATATGCGATAATCTGATGCTCACTATAATAGTAAGGCCTGTTATTTGTGATAACAGTTATTTAAGGGGGAAACTGGTATAATGTTAGTGGAAAAGTATAATGTAAAGTGGAAAAATAGAATGTAAGTTGAAACGACAGTCATAGTGAGTCATATGTGCAAGAATTGTGCAATTTTCAGGTGACCACTAAATGAAACAATGCTTTTATCGCTATATTTTTTGTGTAAAAAACAATATATTCTTGTACTACATGTTTTTTTTATACCAAATTAATAAATATTTACGTATTCTGAGTGATTTCCAATACTTACTCCCACCATAAAAAACGTGACTGCCGCAGTGCGGCTCCAGAAAACACAGTACCAGGTGTGCGGAGGATCACTTGCTTAGACCACTTCTAGGCTCAGGTGAGCACTTTCTCTGTGATTTAATTCTGTTTCTCACAAAAAAAACAGAGGTTTGAGTCCCCCCCCCCAAAAAAAAAGCTAAAATCTGTCTGGATTGGGGGAGGGGGGTCAGTGGTGAAAAATCTGCCGGGACGTGGTGGATTAAATAAGTTACATCACACCGACCATCCAAAGGTATTAGGGTAGTACTATAAAAAGAAATCTTCATGTTCATTTTCAGTAACTATCTTTCTCTCTCTCTCTCTCTCTCTCTCTCTCTCTCTCCCTTGTCAGGGAGAATTTGAAGAACCTTCATTAAAGGAGAAGTAGAAGAAGGGAAGGATGGGAGGACGGAGTAGATGCAAGGAGAGTGGAAAGGTTACAAGAGGATGAGAAAAAGGCAGAATATGAGAGAGAAATGGAGGAACGATTAGGTAAATATGAATTAGGGCACATGGGGGACGTGGAAGGTGTGTGCAAGATATTCACAGAAGAAATATGTGCTGCATGTGAGCTGGTGTGTGGGGTGAAGAGAAGATGAAACAGGGTGCAAGGAACAGCATGATGGAATGAAGAGGTGAGACAGACTTTGGCACAAAAGAAGAAAGCATATAATGAATGGATGAGAAATATGGGCGTGGAAGAAGTAGAAAGGAAGAGAGAGGTGAAAAGATTAATAAGAGAGAGTAAGAAGAGAGTGGATTTGGAATTTGGAAGGAATCTGAGTGTAAAGTGGAGAGAATGTAAGAAAATGTTCTTGAAAGGGGTAAAGAGAGTTAGACAGGGTGGCAATGAAGTTAGTAGGGGAGTGAAAGATAAAAATAATAGATTAGTGAAGAAAGGAGAAAAAGTGAGCAGATGGAGAGAACACTTTATGGAATTGTTAAACATAGAGAATGGAAGTAATGCGAGTATAAGTGGCTGTGGAATGGCTAGGAGAAGGAGGGATGTGAGAAGACATGAAGGAATCATTAGGATGGAAGTTGTGGAAGCAATGAAGAAAGTCAAAATGGGGAAAGCCCCAGGAATTGATGGAGCGTCTAGTGAAATGCTGAAGCATGGCAAAGAGATTGTAGTAGAATGGATGTGGAAGATGTGCAGATTAGCCTGGGAGGAAGGTACAGTCCCGGAGGATTGGAAGTCAGGTATAGTTAGTCCCTTGTACAATGAGAAAGGGGAAAAGGAAGTGTGTGGTAATAATTGGGGCATTTGTCTTCTTAGTGTAATAGGAAAAGTATTTGGCATGATACTTACTGACAGAGTTAGAGAAATAACAGAGGAATTAGTTGGGGAAGAACAGGGAGGTTTTAGGTAGGGAAGAGGTTGCGTAGATCAGACATTCATTCACAGATCTTTAGTGAAGTTTCTAGAGAAGGGAAAGAAGTTTTATGCGAAATTCATGGATTTGGAGAAAGCATATGACAGGGTGGGTAGACAAGGATTGTGGAAAGTATTCAGAATATATGGAGTAGATGGGAAGTTGTTGAATGCTGTGAAGAGTATGTATTAGGTTGCTAAGGCTGCAGTGCGTGCAGGTAGTGAACTGAGTGAATTTTTCTATTGATGGTTGGGTTGAAACAGGTATGTGTAATGTCTCCATGGTTGTTCAGTCTGTACATGGATGAGGTTATAAAAGTGATACATGGTAGGGCTGTGGATGTTGGAGTGGCCCTGATGAGAGAGAGCAGTGTTTGGAAACTCCCTGTACTGTTGTTTGCAGATGATACTATGTTGTTAAGTGAAGAAGGGGAGCTGCAAGGCTTGGTGGGATGAGTCTGGGAGAGAGTGTAAGAAACGGAATCTAAAGGTGAATGTAGGGAAGAGTAATGTCATGGTCTCCGAGAGAAGTGTAGTCAGTGAATGTACAGTGAGGTTGGATGGTGAACATATTTACAATGTGAGTATGTTTAAGTACTTGGGTAGTGTGATGAGTAAGGATGGATGTTTGTAGGGTGAAGTGCTTGAAAGGGTACAACAAAGAAGAAATGTTGCAGGTTCCTTGAAAGTAGTGATAAGAAACCGGGAAGTGAGCATGGAAGTGCAAAAGCTACTACATGACAGAATTGTGATGCCAACTCTAACGTATGGAAGTGAAGCTTGGACCTTGTTGGAGGGACAGAAGTCAAGATTGAGAGCAGCGGAAATGAGCAATTTATGAGGAGCCTGTGGAGTCACATGGAGACAGACTGACATGTGAGGATGTGAAGGAACATTGTGGTGTGGATGTGGATGTGATAGGAGTGTTAGGAGAAACACATTTATGTGGTTTGGCCATGTGGAGAGGATGGAGTGTGCTAGGCTGAGGAGGAGAGTGTATGCGAGTGAGGTGTGGAGGGAGAGAGGGCAGGGGAGGCCAAGGAAGAGATGGAGGGATGGAGTGGAGAGGTATATGAGAGAGGGGGATGTGAAATGGAAGCAGGAAGTTGAAATGGGGGGGACACGGCGACGTGGAGGCGATTTGTTTGTGGCCACCCCATATGGGATTAAGGCGTCTGGCAATAAATATATAGAGCTAGATTCATTAATTATTTTGGCGGAGCACTTTCCGTGAAAAGGGCAAGGAATTTTTTTCATAACGCATTTTTAGTGTACACCGAAAAATACCAAAGCACTATAATATTCTAGAAAAATTAGTTTCAACGGAATCTTTTGCTGTAAGTCGAAATTCGTAGATTAAAAAAATGCATAACTAATTTGTCTGTGTTAAGAATGATGAATACAAAAAAGTGTTGCGAGAAAAGTTTTTCTGAATGAAAAAAAAAAAAAAAGTTCTGTTTACCTATCTATTGCCAGATGCCTCAGTCCCATAACAGTGGCCACAAACAAATCAACTCCTCCTCGCCCCGTCCAATGCACTTCACTGCCTTGCTCCCTGCCCACACACCCCTCTCTCATATATCTCTCCACTCCATCCCTCCATCTCATCTTTGGCCTCTCCTTCCCTCTCCACCCCTCCACCTCACACACAAACACTCCCCTTGTTTGTCTCTCACTCTCCATCCTCTCCACATGGCCAAACCATCTCAGTGTATTTCTCCTGTTGCTTTCTCTCACATCCACATCCACACCACAGTGCTCCTTCACTTCCTTCATGCAACTCCATGCTCCTCTCAAACAACTGATTCCAACTACTCTCACTCTTGACTTGTGTCCTTCCAACAAGGACAGGAAAAAATATGGACAGATCTTGTCAGTCCTATGAGACAAATTAAAAATGTACAATAGAATTTCTCCTAGAAGAATGCAACCAAAATAATGTACTTAAAAATATTCCCAAAACATTTAAAAATGTCTAAATGAATTTATCACAGAAAAATCTTCACAAAAATTTATTGCCTCAACTTTCTCCACAACTCTGGTCCCCTAAATGATTGATAAAACATGTAGTACATACGCAAGTCGCTGGAAAATCATTTAACAAGTTATCTAAAAACCAACTTGGAAAATGATATGGCTAAAAATAATGGATCAAAGTTTTGTCATTACTAGAAAAATGAACCTATGATTAAAGTACTGGATCCAGTGCTCACTTTTAGAAAATAAAAAAAAGTTTAGTTTTAGCTGTAGCAGATTACTACAGCTGTTCCAACAATAAGAGGGTTAAAGGAAAGATTTTCCAGCAACTTCTGTTACCTACTTCCAGAAACCTAACTCAAAGAATACCAGACCAGTGAAATAAATGAACCTGGTATTTTTGGCGGCTGTATAGGCTGGGTTTCCACACTCAGTTGAAACTTTGATGTCATGTGAGAGGGCCTGGATAAGGATATATATATATATATATATATATATAGAGAGAGAGAGAGAGAGAGAGAGAGAGAGAGAGAGGTCAGGAAGAACAAGAAATGTAGGAAGATTCTATATCCTGCAATAACATTATTTACTTTAAGACTATCAAAATTCTTACCTTAAGTTAACCCAGAATTTCTTCCTTTGTGCCGGTTTGCTTCTGTTGATCAGTGACATACAGTTACTAAAACAGTCTTCACTGTATTTGGAGGAACCCACGAGAATCACAACTATATAGAAATATTTATTTCATATAGTTGTGTCATTAATTTGAAAGGATAAAGAACAGGGGAGAAGGAGGAAGAGAAGCAGTTAATGATCCTCCACATGCCAGCACTTGTATAACCAGAGAGAGAGAGAGATCCTTGGTCTGTGGCTTGCTGTGGGATATGAGAGGTGTACTAGCTGAAGCAATATTTGCATTTGTTTGTTTTCTTTTCCTTGTCTGTTTAGCTGTACTTCTGTGGCATATATACACTATATTCTATGTTTATTTTATTGTTCTGGAATCTTTAACCCCTTAACCACGGGACATCACTTTCGTGACACTAGGGAGCAAGGGATCATACCGTAGGTCGTCACTTTTGTGAATCTGTGTTATGTTGAATTCGCCCGGGCTTTCAAGTGATGGCTTGTATCATCAGTCAGTACTGCCAATGTCCAACACTAGTCAGCACTCCTAATCTCATCTGTACTCCCATCCGTTGTTGACAATTTAGCCATTTCTCCCCGTTCTTGACTCCCTTCCCTACCACCCCACCATTACCCTCTCCTCTCGCCTGCCCGGCCGTGCTATGCTAAGTAAATCTTCCTTGGAATTTTCCACTGATTTTATCCATTGAAATAAGCCCTTTGCCCTATTCTTATACCAAATAATATATACAAAAAAGAAATAAGGTAAGTGATAGTGCCATACACCTGGAATTGGCTAAATATCACCTGACAACACCTCACGTGCACTCGTTCACTAATTTTCGCTGTTTATTTCCCCTTGAAATATGCCGTATAATCTATTTTCGTAATAAAAATATATATAAGAAAGGAAGGGAGAAGCCTAAGTGATATTTACATTCACCTGGAACTACCTAATTCATTATGTATTGTCTAGATTTCCTGCCAATCATTTCATAACGTATATATTAGCAGCTGTCACCACGCTGACATTGGCAGCATTGCACTCCCCCTAGTGCCATACACCTGGAATTGGCTAAATATCACCTGACAACACCTCACGTGCACTCGTTCACTAATTTTCGCTGTTTATTTCCCCTTGAAATATGCCGTATAATCTATTCTCGTAATAAAAATATATATAAGAAAGGAAGGGAGAAGCCTAAGTGATATTTACATTCACCTGGAACTACCTAATTCATTATGTATTGTCTAGATTTCCTGCCAATCATTTCATAACGTATATATTAGCAGCTGTCACCACGCTGACATTGGCAGCATTGCACTCCCCCTAGGCGGCTAGGCCACCACACTGTATTCAGTTTACTGTCGTCTTTCAAGGTGAAACCATGTCGGATTCGCGCCTGTCCTATTCCGACGCTTTTTAGCCCCATGCAATGGGCCCTGTGACCTCTACCCCCTACTAATACTCGTGTGGAAAGAGGTAAAGGGCTAAGTGACTGCTGTGGAACGTCAACTGGCTAATTTGTCAATGAAAATGATAGAGAGTTACTACGATCTTTCTGGTGAGTAAAACAGTGCAAGTGGAAATATTAATAATGTGTAAATAATGTGTAAACAGCAAGTGAAAGCAATGAATGTAAATATAAGTGAACAGTGGAAAATAATTTTATAAGTTACTGCAAGTGATAGTGCATAACACAGTGTACATAAAATAGAAATAGAAATAATGTAAATAAAATAGAGAATGTAAATAGAAATGTAAATGAGTAGTAATATAAGAATACGAGTATATATACTAGGAGTAATGAAAGTGAAAGTTTCACTCTAGCATGTATGAATACTATGAGTTATGAAAGTGGAAGTGAAGGTGACAGATTCACTCTCAACGCTAGTATACAGGACGAGAAAGTGAATGCTACATATTTTACTGAAAGAGAAATTGAATGCCTACAGTGACAATAAACTACTATTACTGAAGGAAACTTATGGATAAAGACTGTAGATATATATAAGTGTTATATAATAATAGAAATATAAAGTGTGAGTGTTTTTATGAATAAAAAATGACAGAACACCAGCGGCGAATGAGTGCAAGTGGGAAGGTCATACGCACTCGTAATTTTCACTGCATTCACAGTGTTTTTTTTTTGGAGTATGGATCCCAAACTATTTGAGAATCATAGAATAGTGTTTCTAGTGATAATATCTGGCTGTGGTAATCATATTATGGGTTGTTGGGATGTGTAAAGTGGAGACTTCATTACCCAACTTCAGAGGTCTCCACAAGTCCTACGGTACTCGACGGAGGCGCAAGAAACATCCCAGGAGAAAACTGAAGGTATGTGCCATTTGCATTTATAATTTTAGTATTCTAGGACTAATAACTGATTTTTGGCAAATATTTTTAGAGAGTCTGTCGGAGCACGAATATGACCGCGAGACACTCAAGTTAAGCAAAAACAACCCCACGGTTTAGAGTTAAACATGATGTTTACATCCCAGATTTGGATTTACAGTACAACAATGTAGACTGCACTGGAGCTGAGGCACATGGCTGGTGGGTGCATTTTAAAATGAGTGACACTCTTCTCATATAATTTGAGACTTAGAAACAATGCTGTTTATCAGTTGGCCCCTTGGAGGGTCTGGCAACAATGCTACAGTGCTTCTTCCCACAGGTCTTCTTCTTGAGTATATGCAAGTTCTAATGCCTCTCAGGAACAATGACGCAAATTATGTCATATCAGAGTAGGCATCAAAAGTGCTTGATGATGCGATTAGTGCCAATATCAGTTTGGGGCTGAAGAGATACTGATTAGGCAATTTTGGACAAAGATGTTTACCAAAAAGGAAGTTTTAGCGTGAAGGGTGACAAACCTTGGTGCGTCATGGGGAAGGGTGTCTGTTTCAAGGTCAACACTCAAATAGCTTGTGTCCTCTTGGCTTTTGATGGAGGTCAACGTGGGTTGGGCACGATTTTTTTATGGTTTACTCGAAAACTATTGGTCATATCGTAATTTCGAAAACACTACGTGAAAGCTTGTGAAATTCTATATATAGACATATCCTTCGCTCTTGCACGGTTTAGGCATAATTTTGCACCATGATGTTGAGAAGTTATTTAAAACTATTGTTGCTCATGAACTAGTTTATTCTCACTGCATTTCTGTACTTTTACTCATCAGTTTTGTGTATTTTTATTAGTTTATCTTGTGGTATAAACATCAGCAAAGATGATGGTATGCAATTTATACCATTATAATAAATTTCCTGGGGCAAATATCGGAATGTTATTCTTAGTGTGTCAGTAGGGGCTGCCCTGCTCCATTCTCTCGGATCATGTCCTAGAAATTTGTTGAAAACTTATGGTACCAGGGAGGGTTAATCTCTTGCAATAACTTGGCACTGACGATGCAGAAATGGCAATTTAGTAAGGATAATGTAAAAATGGAGTACAGTAAATCGATACCAGGGGCCAGATACTTAAAATGAACCTTTAGTCATGGTGAGAGTTGATGAAAGGCACCTTATTGTAAGGCAGGTCAAAGGCGCCTTTGATGGCACACCTGACTCCCATACTCAAACAATTTTAAAGGTGCCTTTGGTGTGCCATTCTGTGAAAAGGCAACTTCCCCTTAGAAGGCGCCTTGTGATACCCAGCCAATTACAGCAGCTTTATGAAAATACGCTTCAGAAGTGTTTGCCAATCACAATGCAGCATTTACTATCAGCTGATGGATGTAAACAAAACATGAAGTGAGGATGCAATGCAGTAGTCCTAACGTATTCCTGGTTTCGTAGTGATACACTATGGGAATGAAGAATGAACATAAGCTGGGATTCAATCACACTGACATCAAAGCTATATGCAGGACGTGTTACTCACTGCACAAAATAAAAAAAAACAGTCTATTCACGTCTGTGCCTTCAGTAACATCTTTAAATTTATTACACACACACACACACACACACACAATATATATATATATATATATATATATATATATATATATATATACATATATGTGTGTGTGTGTGTGTATTAAGAAGAGGAATTTCCTAGTTAGGTAGTCTGGGCGTTTCTTGATGTTCCTGGAATTTTAGCATTACGAGTCAGAGCTGCCAGTTAGCCTGCTATTGTGATCATAGTTATTTCGTAAGTTTGGCATTAATTTTTCCGCTCTTTTTCTTTATGATGATTTATGTGATTGCTTGTTAAATTACGTAATTAAATTTAAGTTTATATGCAAAGTAATTTACAGTGATATGTAATGTAAGAAAACTCTGGCATGTTTTGGATGTCTCCGAACTGGTAACTCTTGTTGCTAGGGGTAGGTATAGAACCAGCACGTCCTAGAATGTTGGAGAATCAAGGAATGTTATATAAGGATGGGAAGGAGACTAGAGCAAGTCCAGTAGGTTTTTTGAGTGTAGTGCAGTGTCAGTGTAGTTTGTATAGTTTCGGTACTTGTGAATATAGTGAAGTGTTGTAGGCAAACAGTGAAGTGTTATTGAAGTTTGGTATATCATCGGAACTTGTGAAAAGAGTGAAGTGTTGAAGTGTTGTATGGGTGACCCGATGGCACTTTGATAGGGAAAACTGGGATGGATTTAGAAATTATCTTGCTGACATTCCATGGCAGTCTTTCTTCTCTAGTGATCCCAATTCAACACAGTCCCACATTTGTGACTTAATATAGCTGGTATGGATTTATTCATACCAAGTCAACAGTTCACTAAAAGATTGAGCTCTCCAAAATGGTTTGATGGCAACTGTGCCAGAGCAAGAGCTCAAATGTCATTAGCATATAACTCTTACTTAAAATAAAAAACACCTGAATCACTTTCTCAACTTAAAAATTGCTAGAAATCATGCAAAATCTGTATTAAATCTAGCTAAATCAAACTTTCTTCAAAAGCAAGGATCAAAACTACCTAACAACCCTAATGACAATAGAATATTCTGGTCAACTCTTAATTCTTTCAATAATAACTTTAATAAGCCATCTTCCATTCCCCCACTAAAATCTTCAGATGGCAGCATTACAAATGACCCCGTGGGAAAGTAGATATTTTTGCCAGAACATTTGCCAGAACCTCTACCATAGACGGTACCGTGCTAGAACTTGACTCTCCCGAAATTGCCCCACTTAAAATACAGACAAGATACGTAAAATCCATCCTAGACAGTTTACCTACCAAGAAAGCTCCAGGCCCAGATGGAATTCCGCCAATTGTTTTGAAAAAGTGTTCCCCTGAACTTGCCTCTGTTCTGGCTAAATTATTCAGACTATGCATACGTACTTCTTTATTCCCAAATTCTTGGAAAGAAGCCAATATCCATCCAATTCCGAAGAAAGGAAGTCCTCTGACCCCTCTACAGACCAATAGCTGTCACATCTTCTCTTGGCAAGGTATTTGGTACTTTAATTAATAAGCACATTGTTAAACATCTTGAATCCAACAACCTAACTAGTGATAGACAATATGGTTTCCGCCACGAAAGATCCACCATTGACACACCCAATCTCCTAACTCATATCATCCATCAATCAATTGATCTACATGGAGAAACTCTTGCAGTAGCTCTTGATATTTCTAAAGCTTTCGACAGAGTATGGCACCGTTCCCTGCTGTCCAAACTTCCTTGCTATGTACTAACGTCTTTTATTCCTTTGATTTCTTCATATCTTAGTGACAGGAAAATAAGAGTAAAAGTCAATGATGTATATTCCAATTTCCACTCAGTTAACGCCGGCGTGCCGAAGGGATCAGTTCTGGCACCAACCCTATTCCTGGTTCATATTAATGATCTCTTATCTGTCACCCACAATGCCATCCATTTATATGCAGTTGACTCAACACTACATAGTTCATTCACACTCAGACACCCATTTACAAAGTCTATCTCTACCTCTCAACTCAGTACAGCCATCTCCATAAATCAAGACCTATCTACGATCAGTGAATGCGGACAAAACAACCTTGTCACTTTTAATGCTAGTAAAACTAAATATATACAATTTACTAATAGACAGATATTGCCAGATTTGTACATTACCTTCAGTGCCACTAATATTCCCATCTCCAAAAGTATTGAAATTCTTGGCGTCTCACTTAACAATACCCTCAGCTGGACCTCTCATGTTAGATCACTTGCTAAAACTGCCTCAAAGAAACTTGGATTATTGTACAGAGTCCGTAACTTCTTCGCTGATGAGCAGTTACCTACAATTTATAAGAGTTATGTGTGCTCTCAGCTTGAATATTGCTCACCCTTGTGGAATGGATGTGTAGAGGTTGCATTAAAACAACTAGGTAAAATTCAGAACAAAGCTGTTAGAATTATTAACAACCCTGCCATTACAAATAAACTACCTCCCCTGCATGTAAGAAAGAATGTTGCCTCCCTTGCATTGTTTTACAGATATTTTTTTGGCAAATGCTCATACGAAGTTGCGTCCGTGGCGCCACCTCTCCATGCCTTCCCTCGTGCTGGCCGGGCATATCGTAGCCCTCATGACTGGAATGTCACTCGGCCATATTGCAGAACTTCGCATGTCAGAATTCTTTCATTCCCCAAACTGCATCTCTCTGTAACTCACTTCCCCAGAGTTGTTTCCCTCCAAATTTCAACCCACAGCTGTTCAAGTCTAACTGTTAAAGATATTTTATGAACAGAGGACACCAGTAATCTGGTGTATGGATTATTATTTCTTTTTCATTTGTTTTTCCTTCCTCCGTTCTGTTATATATAAAAAAAGCATTAACTACAATTAGTGATGTATACTGTAGCTCCAGTGCTTGTGAGAATAGTGTAGTGAAGTTGGAAAACATTAGGTGAAAACATTTGGAAAATAATGACAGTGATCTTAAGAAGCCAGTGTTTGTTTATGAAGTCTGAGCTGATCCTGTGTACTGTACACCTACAGGCTGACCACAGGAAGAACAGCTCAAAGGGGAACGTCCTTCCAATACTGTTCTCCTTCTGTTGAAGCCTGTGGCAGTGTGGGATGAGGACACAACACTGGTGTCAGGAGTGGTATTATTAAGGGCTGCAGTGAGCCTAATCTTCGACATGGTGCTGGGGTGTGTGCAAAGAAGATCCTGAGCTGGGCAGGAAAAATAGGTGTCATTGGCTGCCATCATGAAGCTATTGCAAGCATAAAGTGTCCAACTACAGGCACTGATTGAAGGACTGAGAGAAGGACAGAAGGAAGTCAAAGAACTATTACAGGCACAAAGGGTACAATTGAAGGCACAGAATAACTAGAGGCACAACGTGAAGAACAAAAAGAATTATGTGGAATAACTGAAACAAAATGGAGAGGAGAAATTGTGAGAGAATGGGAGTATGGATGGGGTATATGTGCAGGAGCAGGTGAGAATGAGAGGGCAAAGGAAGGAGTATGTATAGTTGTGAGTAAAAGATGGAAGAGGAGCATAAGACAGTATGGATCAGTTGGGTCAAGGATTGTGTGGGTAAAGTTGAAGGTTGGAATACAAATGTGGGCGGTTGTGTGTGTGTATGCGCCAACGCAAGATCGTGCTAGAAAGTGAGAGAAGAGTTCTGGACAAATGTAGAAGTGTGCATGGAAAAGTTTGGAAGGAATGAGAAAGTGTTTTTGATTGGTGATATGAATGGTAAAGTTGGGAATGTGAAGGTGGATGGAATAGTTGGTGAGTGGGGTGTGCCTGCTGAGATAGATGAGAATGGGAGTGCGTTAGTGGACATTTGTGCTGGGAGGGGATTGGTGATAGCCAATACCCTCTTCAGGCATAAAATGATCCACAGGTATACATGGCGATTGATGAGAAGGGTGGGTGGTGAACTGAATGAAAGGAAGGCAATGATTGATTATGCATGTGTGGATGAAAGGATGCGAAGATGTGTAATGGATGCAAGAGTTTATAGAGGTTGGGGGAGTGGACTTTCTGACCACTATTTGGTGGTGGCCAGAATTAGAATTCAAGTAAGATGGAGGAATAGAAGAAGGGAAAGACAAGAGGAAGGAGTACTTGCAAGGAGAGTGGAAAGGTTACAAGAGGATGAGAAAAAGGCAGAGTATAAGAGAGAAGTGGAGGAACGATTGGGCAAATATGAATTGGAGCAGATGGGAGACGTGGAACGTGTGCGTAGGATATTTACAGAAGAAATATGTGCAGCATGTGATGTGGTGTGTGGAAGGAAGAGAAGACGGAGGGGTGTGCAAGGAACAGTGTGGTGGACTGAAGAGGTGAAACAGGCTGAGGCACAAAAGAAGAATGCATACAATGAATGGATCAGAAATAGGGGCGTGGAAGAAGTTGAGAGGCGGAAGAGAGAGTTATATGTAGAAAGAAAGAGAGAGGTGAAAAGATTAGTAAGAGAGAGTAAGAAGAGAGTGGATGAGGAATTTGGAAGGAATTTGAGTGTAAAGTGGAGGGACTGTAAGAAAATGTTCTGGAGAGAGGTGAAAAGAGTAAGACAGGGTGCAAGTGAAGTTAGCAGGGGAGTGAAAGATAAAAATGGTAGATTACTAGTGGAGAAGGGAGAAAAAGTGAGCAGATGGAGAGAACACTTTAAGGAATTCTTGAACGTAGAGGATGGAAGTAATGCGAGTATAAATGGCTGGGGAATGGCTGGGAGAAGGAGGGAGGTGAGAAGACAGGAAGAAATCAGTAGGATAGAAGTTGTGGAAGCAATGAAGAAAGTTAAATCGGGGAAAGCCCCAGGAATTGATGGAGTGTGTGGTGAAATGCTGAATTATGGGGGAGAGATAGTAGTAGAATGGATGTGAAAGATGTGCAGATTGGCCTGGGAGGAAGGTAGGGTCCCGGAGGATTGGAAGTCAGGTATAATTATTCCCTTGTACAAAGTAAAAGGGGAAAAAGAAGTGTGTGGTAATCATAGGGGCATTTGTCTTCTTAGTATAATAGGAAAAGTGTATGGTAGGATACTTATAGACAGAGTCAGAGAAAGAACAGAGAAATTAGTTGGAGAAGAACAGGGAGGCTTTAGGAAGGGAAGAGGTTGTGTAGATCAGATATTCATTCTTAGATCTTTAGTGGGAAAGTTTCTAGAGAAGGGAAAGAAGTTGTATGCAGCTTTCATGGATTTGGAGAGAGCATATGACAGGGTGGATAGACAAGGATTGTGGAAAGTGTTAAGAATATATGGAGTAGATGGGAAGTTGTTGAATGCTGTGAAGAGTATCTACGATGGTGCGAAGGCTGCAGTGCGTGTGGATGGTGAACTAAGTGAATTTTTCTCCTTAAAAGTTGGTTTGAAACAGGGATGTGTCATGTCTCCATGGTTGTTCAATCTGTACATGGATGGGGGTAATAAAAGAGGTACAAGGTAGGGTAGTGGATGTTGGAGTGGCCCTGGTGAGAGAGGATAGTGTTTGGAAACTCCCTGTACTGTTGTTTGCAGATGATACTGTGTTGTTGAGTGAAGACGAAGGGGAGCTGCAAGGCTTGGTGGATGAGTTTGAGAGAGTGTGTAAGAAACGGAATCTAAAGGTGAATGTAGGGAAGAGTAAAGTGATGGTCTTTGAGAGAGGTGAAGTCAGTGAGTGTATAGCGAGGTTGGATGGTGAGAAATTGGAAAATGTGAGTACGTTTAAGTACTTGGGTAGTGTGATGAGTAAGGATGGAGGTTTGGAGGGTGAAGTGCTTGAAAGGGTACAGCAGGGAAGAAAGGTTGCTGGTTCCTTGAAAGCAGTGCTAAGAAACAGGGAAGTGAGCATGGAAGTGAAAAAGTTACTACATGACAGTATTGTGATACCAACTCTAACGTATGGAAGTGAAACTTGGACGTTGTTGGAAGGACACAAGTCAAGAGTAAGAGCAGTGGAAATGAGTTATTTAAGAGGAGCCTGTGGAGTCACTTGGAGAGACAGGCTGACGAATGAGGATATAAAGGAGCGTTGTGGTGTTGATGTGGATTTGATAGGAAGCGTTATGAGAAACACACTGAGGTGGTTTGGCCATGTAGAGAGGATGGAGGGTGAAAGACTGACGAAGAGAGTGTATGTAGAGAGGATGGAGGGTGAAAGACTGACGAAGAGGGTGTATGTGAGTGAGGTGAGGAAGAGGGAAGGGGGAGGCCGAGGATGGGATGGAGGGATGGGGTGGAGAGGTATATGAGAGAGGGGGGTGTGAGTTGGGAGCAGGGCAGTGATATGGCGGGGGACAGGGCGACTTGGAGGCGATTTGTTTGTGGCCACCCCAAACGGGATTGAGGCGTCTGGCAATAGATAGATAGACAACGTGAAGAACAAAATGAATTATATTAACAACAACTAGAGGCATAATTTGAAGAACAAATAGAATGATATGAATAACTTCAAGAGGCATTACAGGAGCAACAAAGGGAATTACAACCGAGGATACATGGACAGCTAGACAGTGTCATGGGTGAAATGAACAGCTTAAAGTAGGACGCCAGGTTAGAGCAGCAGAGGTATGAAGGGCAGTGACAAGGCCTGCGTCAGATGAAGAAGACCTGGACAGGATGCAGATGGAGGATGCAGATTTACAACCAGTGGTAGAGTGGCTTCAGCAGAGTACAGTGCAACCATCTCGGGAAGAAGTTCCCAGGTCAAGTCCTGCGACCAAGAGTTACTGGAGTCAGTGGAACTTCTTCATTTTAACAACGGACTACTGGAGCATCAGTGGGAGACACCCGATGGCCTCGGCAAGTATTGGCAACTGGTGGTTCCGAAGAGAATGATGTTTATGATCTTGAATGAGTCTCATAACCATCACTAGTGTGCACCTGGGAGTTAAGAATATTCTAAGCCAGCTGCAACAGAAGTTCTGCTGGATTGGCATGCATCAGGATGTTGAAGAATGATGTCAGGCCTGTGATGTATACTGTGCCAAGAAGGGACCCAAGAAACTTGGTTGCACCCCCTCTTCAGCTGTACCAAGTAGAAGCACCGATGGAAAGAGTCGTGGTGGACATTGCTGGACCTCTGTCACTGAGTGAAAGAGGAAACCTGTATATATGTGTTGCCATGGTCTACTTCACAAAGTGGCCAGAAGCCTATGCTATCCCTGATCAAAAGGCTGCGACTGTTGCTCAGGTGTTGGTTGAGTAGTTTTTCTGTCGTTTTGGGATGCCACAAGAGCTACAATCAGACCAGGGTAGAAACTTCGAGTCTGCTGTGTTCCGTGAGTGCTGCTATTTATTGGGGATCAAGAAGACCAGGACAATCCAACTAAGGCCACAGTCAAATGGAATGGTGGAGAAATTCAACTGGACCCTGGGACAAGAACTGGCCAAGTACTGCATAGAGCAAATGTGTCAAACTGGTAGCCTGCTGGACAAATGTGGCCCTCAAAGAGGAAAAGAGTGGCCCATGATGGCTTAAGAAAAAATGAGAAATAACAAATGGAAAATGCCATAAAATTTGTCATATGATCAAGTGAACACATATTACAGCAGTGTTAGGAAATATTTATTCATAATGTGAATCATGAGAATTCCATTTGAATAAATGATTGCTGAACAAAACATTTATTTAAATATTATCAAAAACTTGAAGCAGAAACCTGTGCCACTGCAAGGGTTGGAAGGTGTACCGAACTTCTCCAAACATTAACAGGCAGCGGCTTTGCCGTAATATATATTATGATTTAGGTAGACTTGGCTCTCAGCCGATCAACAGATATGAAGTGTGGCCTTTGGGATGGACAGAGTTCGACACCACTGGCATAGAGGGACAAACAGAATGGGATCAGAAATTACCTGTGTTGCTGATGGCATATCAGTCTGCATCCCATGAGTATTTCGGCTACACCCCTGCAAAACTGATGTTGGGCCACGAGCTACACTTACCTGTTGACTTAATGGGAAGACTACCTGGTGAAGAGCTGCCTACAGACACCACTGGCTATGCAAAGCAGCTTCAGGAAAGGCTGGCTGAGGTACATCTTCAAGTGAAAGGAGCCCTCAAGTTTTCAGGAGAGGTGATGAAGTGCAAGTATGATGCCAGGGCAAGTGAGGTGAGCTTCAAGGATGGTGACCAAGTTTGATTATACAATCCTCAGCGAAAGAAGGGACAGTCATCGAAGCTGCAGAGCCCATGGGACGGGCCTTACACTGTGTTGGACCACCTATCAGACATAACATATCGGATTCGGGGAGGCAGGAAATCTCGCCCAAAGGTGGTACACGTGAATCATCTGTTACAGTACCATGGGCCAGGATAGTACAGCTGGGATGTCTCTGAGGAATCATGCTGTCCCGCAGCCAAGGATGTTGAGGAGGACCAAGAAACTGACGTGCAAGAGGATGGTGACAGTTTCCCAAGAGAAGTGAATCAGGAAGAGGACCAAGACTTTCCTGGAGAAGTGGACTGTGTGTAGGAGCAAGGACATCATCGGAAACAGCATAGGAGAAGACCTGATAATTTGAAGGATTATTTTGTGTATAGTTAGATGTTTTATTAGGATTAATTATGCTATATAAATTATGCAGTTTTGTCGGGACGACAAAGAACTAGGGAGGGGGTAGTGTTAAGAAGCAGGATATTCTATTTAGGTAGTCTGGACCTTTCTCAATGTTCTGGTATTTTATTGTTACAAGTCAGAGTTCCCATTTTGCCAGCTTTTGTGAGCGTAGTTATTTCGTAAGTTATGCATTCATCTTTCTGCTTTTTTTTTCTTTATTATGTTTTATGTGATTGCTTCTTAGCATACGTAATTTAAGTTTCTATGCAAAATAATTTACAGTGATATGTAATGTAAGATAACCCTGGCATGTTTTGGATGTCTCCGAATTGGTAACTGTTGTTGCTAGGGCCAGGTACAGGACCACCACGTCCCAGAATGTTGGAGAAGTAAGGAAGGTTATATAAGGATGGGAAAGAGACTAGAGCAAGTTCAGTCAGTTTTCAGTTCAGTTTGAGTGGGGTGCAATGTCAGTGCAGTGTCAGAGTGGAGTGTATATTTTTGGTACTTGTGAAAACAGTGAAGTGTTGTTGGCAAACAGCGAAATATTACTGAAGTTTGGCATATCGTCAGAACTTGTTAAAATAATGAAGTGTTGTCAAGCATTAAGTGTAACTGCAGTTAATAAAGTTTGTATAGCTACAGTGCTTGTGAGAACTGTGAAGTGAAGTTGGAAAGCATTAATTGAAATTATCTGGATAATAAAGACAGTGATCTTAAGACGCCAGTGCATATTTACGATGCTTGAGCTGATTCTGTGTACTCTACACCTAGAGGCTGACCACAGGAAGAACAGCTCACTGGGCAACATCCTTCCAATACCCTTCTACTGCTCTTGGAGCCTGTGGCAGTGTGGGACGGGGACATAACAATATCATAATCATCATCGTCATCATCATCAGCTGTTTGTGTGTCCACTGCAGGATCGGCCTATCCCGACCGAAGTGGGGACGATACAGCCTATATATCTCTACCAAGTGGCTTAAGCTGTCTGGTAAAGATTGTAGCCTATGTAGGGTGAGAAGTGCTTGTAAGTGTAATTGTAGTGTTGGAGTGGCTTTGGATGTGTGTGTAGTCTGTGAACGAAGCATAATTGGCCCGCGCAAGCTGACTTAGTGCTAGCTTACTTTATAGTGTGCGACACTCATTACACAACAGCACCCCTTATGTCTGCCAGAGCAGTATGTGGCCGGAAGAATGCTCCCAAAGTTTATTACCCTGGCAGGGCGGGAACCCTCGTTCTCCCATATAAGAAAACGCACACTTTACCAATGTACCACAGAGGTTCCATATATATATATACAGTAAACCCTAAATATAATGAACCCTGGTATTGCATGTTTCGGATATAAAAAACGGCCAAATCGCGACCGAACTTCCCCCAGATTTTGCAAACAGAGTTCGCTAAATGAGGGGGAAGTTTGGGAATCAGTCCCTGGTGACAACAGCATCCCTTCCTGGCACAGTAAGTATACTTCAACAGCATCCCTTCCTGGCACAGTAAATGTACTTCAACAGCATCCCTTCCTGGCACAGTAAGTGTACTTCAATAGCATCTCTTCCTGGCTAAGTAAGCATACTTTACCAGTTCTACATTATACTGTATTCTTATTATAGGTATTGTATTTATATGTACAATTTCATTCAGTACTGTATTTACACGTACAACTTCATAAACTATCAAATTTTCCATGTTAAACTTCATAGAGTTTAGGTTATGTTTGAGCACATAGGACCGAACGACTCCCGTTATATAGCAAACTTTTGGGTATAGCGACTCACCCCTGCCCCCAATTAGTTTGTTATATCTAGGGAACCCTATATATATATATATATATATATATATATATATATATATATATATATATTAGAATGGAGTGAAAAATAGAGGTCAAAAATCAAATAACTGATTTACCGGATGTAACACCAACCAAAAGTTGCCAGTGCTATTGCTCATTAATGATATAAAAATTTTACTGAAACAGTAACTAAATTTTCAGCCCTCTAGCATCTGTTTTTTACCAACCTGTGACACAAATGACACAAATCCCTAGCAGGCATAGTATTACACAGTATGGTATACAATTATACATTATAATAGGCAATGTACAAATGTACATGACCCAATATGTGCAACTTTAAGCAGCAAAGACAACACTTACAGCACACCCAAAAAGTTACCGTGTGGTGCTATATTAACTCTTAGTGTTAAATGTGGGCATGATAGCTCAAATAGAACCATCCCTTGCTTCTTTTCCAACAGAAGCTGTTGATGCCTCTGTGACTGCCTTCACGCACCGTTCTACTGTCTGTGTATGACATGGAAAACATGGAATTTCAGTGGCAAGAGTTCTTTTGTTACGAACCACACTTTCCAGGTCGCATCAGAGATTGTTTTTGTGATTGTAGGTTTAGTCAAGACACACTTCTGCCAGTCAATCAAATCAATGTACTCCTTGGCGTTGAGATTAAGAGGTGGTACTTGAAAACATTTGATACCACGTTGATTTGTCCTGGAGGCTCTAAATCTTCCTGGCTTGCTCCTTGAATTCGGTGACTTTCTGCTCATTTCTTTTTGACAATGGGAATCTCACAAGTCTGAGACATTTATCGTGGTGATTTCGTATCAGCTGTATAATGCGGATTGATGTCACAGTAGGTATTCATGCTTGGGCTTAAATTTCTTTAATTTTGACAGCCATGACATCAGACACTTCTGCAACAGTTGGTTCTTTTACTGAATAACTCTTCAGTTTCAGTCTGACTCACTGATGGTCCATAAGCATGTCTTCACTGGTTGGCAACCCATACAAGTTCATTCTATGAGGATTACCGAAAATTTGGCATGTCAGAGGTTTTCTCAGATGATCCTTAGCCATCTTGTCACCATGTTCCAACACTCAAACTGCATAAGAAACGCAAGAGAACATAGTAGGCTTAAAAACTATAATTATTATATGCATTATATAATATATACACTCAGGTACTCATAAAACACTTGAGAAGTACCATGTATCTGAAACCTTATTTGCCTTGTCCCCTAATATGTTTGATGTGACTCAACATGTCCCGGCATGCAAAATTAGCAATTTTGGTAGAGGGTAGAAAATGTTGGTTTTAGAATGCCAAATTTTACCTGCAAAATATGTGGGACAAATGGCAACTTTTAAGGGGTATTACATATCATAATACAATTTTTCATTTCTTCTCTCCACCGTATTATATGTATATATATATATATATATCATAATACAATTTTTCATTTCTTCTCTCCACCATATTATATATATATATATATATATATATATATATATATATATACTGTTAAGAAGTGAGATTTTCCAGCTACGTGCTCGAGAAACTTCTCAGCGTTTCGTGTATGGTAGTTCCGGTATCGGCACGAGTCAGAGTTGCCAGTTTGCATGATGTTTGTGAGCGTAGTTATTTCGTTAGTTACGCATTAAGTTTTCTGCACTTTTTCTTATTTTTTTTTTTATTGATTGCTTGTTGAATTATGTAATTTAAGTTCCTATGGTAAATGATCTAGAGTGTTATGTAATGTAAGAAAACTTTGGCATGTTTTGGTTGTCTCTGAATTGGCAACAGTTGTCCGTTGAGAGTATACTCGAAGTTTCTCGAATAATGCAAGCTTATATAAAGATGGGGAGAGACTAGGGCAAGTTTAGTCAGGTTTCAGGTCAGTTTGAGTGAAGTTTAGTCGGTTTTCAGTTCAGTTTGAGAGTAGTGCGGTGCTGTTAGTCAAGTTCGTGAAGTGTTGCTGCAAGCATTAAATGTAATTACAGTTAGTGGAGATTATTTTCGGTACTTGTAACAACAGTGAAGTGTTGTCAGGCATTAAGTGTAATAGCGGTTAGTAAAGTGTGTATAGCTCCAGTGTTTGAGAGAACTGTGAAGTTGGATAGCATTAAGTGGAGTTACTTCAAAATTAAAGACAGTGAACTTTAACCCCTTAACCGCGGGGCGTCACTTTCGTGACGCTTGGGAGCAAGGGATCATACCGCGGGGCGTCGCTTTCATGATTCTGTGTTATTTTGAATTCACCCGGGCTTCCAAGTGGGGGCTTGTATCATCTATCAATACTGCCAATGTCCAACACTAGTCAGCACTCCTAATCTCATCTGTACTCCCATCCATTGTTGACAATTTAGCCATTTCTCCCCGTTCTTGACTCCCCTCCCTACCCCCTCTCCATTACCCTATCCTCTCGCCTGCCCGGCCGTGCTACGCTAGGTAAATCTTCCCTGGAATTTTTCACTGATTTCATCCATTAAAATAAGCCCTATGTCCTATTCTTATACCAAATAATATATACAAGAAAGAAATAAGGTAAGTGAGAGTGCCATACACCTGGAATTGGCTAATTATCACCTGACAACACCTCACGTGCACTCGTTCGCTAATTTTCGCTGTTTTTTTCCCCTTGAAATATGCCGTATAATCTATTTTCGTAATAAATATACATGTAAGGAGGGAAGGGAGAAGCCTAAGTGATATTTACATTCACCTGGAACTATGGTCGTATCATTCTAAAGTGGCGGTTTGGGTGGGGCACGAACCTCTGTACAGTGTTGCCACGATTTCCATACTCGCGATGCCTCTCTCTCTCTCTCTCTCTCTCTCTCTCTCTCTCTCTCTCCTGGGGGGATGTGCATCACCCTAGGGAATTTTGTTTCTTTTATGTCTTATAAACTTGTGCTTTCATTTCTTTATTTTGTTTTTATATTATTGTTTTACATATGGCGCCAGATGACCTCGGTGTTACGACGCTTTTTCATTCAATCATTCTCGCCCTCCTTCCTTCCCTCCCTTCATCTTTCCCTCAGCTTGACAATGCACTCAACACTGCCCCTTGCCTGCCTTCTCTCTCTCTCTCTCTCTCTCTCTCTCTCCTGGGGGAGATGTGCATCAATTTTGTTTCTTTTATGAGTGACTTATAAACTTATGCTTTCATTTCTTTTTGTTTTTATTATACCTAATTATGTTTAAATTATTATTGTTTTACTTATGGCACCAGATGACCTCGTTGTTGTGGCGCCATGATTTGTTTACATTCAATCACTCTCTCCCTCCTTCCTTCCCTCCTTTCCTCCATCTCTAACTCAGCTGCACTCAACACTGCCCCTGGTCTGCCTCCCCCCCCCTCCTCTCTCTCTCGTCTGTGGTATTTTAGGATACATTTTGGTTATTTTCTTTTACGTTATAATGTACATATTGTAAATTTGACTTTATTTCCACACCACCCAGGAGGTTAAAGTCTTGGCGCGTTTTTTTTAAGAGGTGTTCCCAAACAGGCCTATTAATCCTCTATCCCTCACACATCACCAGGTCGGACTGGGTGTGTGTGTGTTGCCGCTCACGAGGGTTTAGTGTATATATTTTTTTTTACTAAGAAACTGCCATATATTTGCTTATATTCCTGCACATTATCTTATAATCATAATTGTGACATTATTACCAACCCCAGAAAGACGGTAACAGCCAATAAAAGTGACTACTTTTTTTTTAAGCAACACTGTAAAATAATTATGCCACGTTTCTGTATTGACGTATAAATATTTTACGCATAATCAGTTTACTGTTCTTTCATATATTATAATACACACGTTACCATTATATTCTTATGTGTTTATCTTATTGTGATGCCTATTACATATATCAGAGCCGTTCACATAGCGGGTATGGAACACGTGGCAACACTGTACAGAGGTTCGTGCCCCACCCAAACCGCCACTTAAGATTGGTACCACCATACCTAATTTATAATGTATTGTCTAGATTTCCTGCCAATCATATCAGTGCTAGACAAAGCTGTTTCAAGATATAACATTGGTAGCTCTGAATATATATCTCCCTAAGTAGGCCTCTAATCTATTTTCGTAATAAATATACATGTAAGGAGGGAAGGGAGAAGCCTAAGTGATATTTACATTCACCTGGAACTACCAAATTTATAATGTATTGTCTAGATTTCCTGCCAATCATATCAGTGCTAGACTTAGCTGTTTCAAGAAATAATATTGGTAACTCTGAATAACCCCTAGCAGGCCTCCACGCTGGTCCTCCTCATTATCAGTTCACTCTCATCACCCGAAGCGAGAGTACGTATGTTTCTTCTTGCTGACTTCAAGGCCTTTTTTCACCCCCATGCAAATGGCCCTGTGACCTTTACCCCCTACTAAACCTCGTGTGGAAAGAGGTAAAGGGCTGACAATTGATAAAAGAGTGACTACGATCTTTCTGTTGAGTAAAACAGTGCAAGTGGAATTGTAAATAATGTGTAAATAATGTGTAAACAGCAAGTGAAAGTAATGAATGTAAATATACGTGAACAATGGAAAATAGTTTTATAAGTTATTTCAAGTGGTAGTGCACAACACAGTGTAAATAAAATAGAAATGTAAATAACGTAAATAGAATAGAGAACGTAAATAGAAATGTAAATGAGTAGTATTATAAGAATACGAGTATATACCCTAGGAGTAATGAAAGTGAAAGTTTCACTCTAGCATGTCTGAATGCTATGAGTTATGAGAGTGAAGATGAAAGTGACATTCACTCTCAATGCCAGTATACAGGACGAGAAAGTGAATGCTACGTATTTAACTGAAAGAAATTGAATCCCTACAGTGACAATAAACTAATACTACTGAAGGAAACTTATGGATAAAGACTGTAGATATATATAAGTGTTATATAGTAATAGAAATATAAAGTGTGAGGGGTTTTATGAATAATAAATGACAGACTACCAAGAGCGAACTAATGCCAGTGCGACGATCAGACGCGCTCGTAATTTCCATTGCTTTCACATTGTTTTTTTTTTTAGTATGGATCCCAAACTACTTGAAAATTGTAGAATAGTGTTTATAGTGTTTGTATCTGGCTGTGGTAATCATATTACGGGTTGTCGGGAAGTGTAAAGTGGAGACTTCGTTACCCTACTTCAGAGGTCTCCACAAGTCCTACGGTAACGACGAAGGCTCAACAATCATTCTAGGAGAAAGCTGAAGGTATGTGCCATAAGCATATGTAATTTTATTATTCTAGGACTAATAACTGATTTTTGGCAAATATTTTTTGAGAGTCTGTCGGAGCCCAAATAACCCCGCGGCACACGCAAGTCATTGGTAAACAAGCCCGCGGTGTAGGGGTTAAGCGTTTATTTTCGCCTCAGCTGATCTTGTTTACTGTACAGTACACCTAAAGGCTGACCATAGGAAGAACAACTCACTGGGCAACGTCCTTCCTGTACTGAACTACTGCTTTTGGAGCCTGTGGCAGTGTGGGACGAGGATGTAACAATATATATATATATATATATATATATATATATAATCAGGGTCATGTCTGGCGAGCCACAGCTCGCAAATGCGAGTATTTTTTCCCTTCAGCGAACAAATTTTACATGCAAGTCGCCTTTTGGCGAGGAGAAAATACATCCACTTTGGCGAGGAGTAAACTACAAAATAAATCTCACTTTAATGAACAAAACACGTTGTGATCGATTATTAAGTCTTTCCTTGTCGCCATTGTGAATGCTTAAAACCTCATTATATGATTCTAATCATCACAATGTTTAAATAAATATATTCATTGCTCGTAAAATATTTCGGCTCGTACAGTTTGGCTATTAAAAATTTATTTACCTCGTAAATATGAAACCTTAGGAGCCAAATGGCTCTCAACCATCTGCAGTTAGCAAGAGCCCTGTATATATATATATATATATATATATATATATATATATATATATCCCATTGGAACCCAATGTCCTCAATATTGGACGGAACTGGGAATTTTCAAAAGTTAATAAAGTAAGGAACCCCCAGGTAGGGACCTATGGCTTCGCGACTATGAGCCGAGAAGTGGAAGGCAGTACTCCTAGTACCCTACCGGAACAATGCCTCGCACAGGAACACTCTGATCCAATGGGTATATATATATATATATATATATATATATATATATATAGAGATTATATATATATATATATATATATATATATATATATATATATCATCAGCCATTTCAGTATCCACTGCAGGGCCGGCCTATCCCGACCGAAGTCGGGACGATAAAGCCAATGTATCTCTACCAAGTGGCTTAGGCTGTCTGGTAGAGATTGTATGCAGGATGAGAAGTGCTTGTAAGTGTAATTGTAGTGTTGGAGTGGCTTAGGATGTGTGTTTAGTCTGTGAACCAAGTGTAATCCGCCCGTGCAAGCCGACTGGGTGCAAGCATACTTTACAGTAAGCGACACTGGTTCAACCACAGCACCCCTTGTGTCCGCCAACACAGTACGTGGCCGGGTGAACACTCCCAAAGTTTATTACCCTGGCGGGGAGCGAACCCTGGCACACCCGTGTATGAAACGCACACTCTACCACTGTACCACAGAGGTTGTATTGTTCCTGCTTTGGTAGGGATAAGCCGGTCCTGCAGTGGACCTCAATGGCCAATGATGATATATATATATATATATCATCATTGGCCATTGAGGTCCACTGCAGGACCGGCTTATCCCTACCAAAGCAGGAACAATACAGCCAATGTATCTCTACCCAGTGGTTTAGGCTGTCTGGTAGAGACTGTATGTAGGGTGAGAAGTGCTTGTAAGTGTAATTGTGGTGTTGTAGTGGCTTTGGATGTGTGTGTAGTCTGTGAACCAAGTGTAATCAGCTCGCCTTAAGCCGACTGGGTGCAAGCATATGATTATGCGACACTGGTTAAACCACAGCACCCCTTATGTACGCCAAAGTAGCAAGTGGCTCGGTGAACGATTCTCAAAGTTTTTACAACTCTGGCGGGAGGCGAACCCTCATCCACCAGCGTGGAAAACGCACACTCTACCACTGAGGCTCCATATATATATATATATATATATATATATATATACATAGATAGATATCAGAGGGAATTGGTGTAACCTGTGATTTCATGAAATCCTGAGGTGTTAATGCTGTCAATGCCCCTTGACGCCAGACGTAGGTGAAGACAAAGTGTAGGAGTTAGTTTTCTGACAATATATTAAACACCGTCTTGAATCTTTGTACAGCAGCAGAGGACAGCATCTGTGTCCCATCCCAGACCGTTACAGACAGCTACTGATTGCCGGCTTGCTGTGGCTAGAGCGGCGGTGTGACTATGAAAGTTGTGAATCATCCAAATCTCAGACATTATATAAGTGCTGATAGACATAACACTGGGCGGTGACGCCCTACTTGGATTTTACTTACAACTACATACATACTATATTTACATACTATATAATACTTTTAAAGTGTTACAAATAATTTTCCCCCTCATTGAAAAGTGTGTCTCCTGACACAATGGTGAGGCATTACAGTCTGAGTATACAGTTAACTGGGACTACATGGGAGTATAATAACAAATATTACTACATAATTCACAAAGCTGGATGTAAGAAGGGAATAATATATTTGCAGTACATGGCCATGTTGGAAAAAATAGTATAAACATATAGGTTTGGTCAATTTACAAATATATACATATGTAATCACAAAATGAGTTTTACTCAGAACTACCATTGTCCAGGTCTTTTGGTTGTCGCACTAACCTTGTTGCTACATGGATCTCATGCAACCTTTTGTCCATTTGCTTGAGACAACAATACAGGATACAAGTACAGTAGGTTCTCAGATGTGATAGAAAGATTGTCTGTTGGTAGATGAAAGATAGTATTAATAAGGTTGAAGATGTCATACTTGTGGGAGCAAAGTGCGAAGTGAAAATGTGTGGCATGGGCTATTATAGACTCAGACTTTACCGTACAGTAATCAGGGGTCTTATATAAACCGACTGCGGATACAGAACGTACAGGGGTCCCTGGACAAATAAGACTGACTGGAGTTGAGACACTAAAGAAGAAATAGTGGATGTGATTTAGACGAGCATGGTGTACCTGACCGTTGGGGGCAGGAACAAAGGTACAGACAGAGGCTTGTACCAGGGAGTTATTGTACCAGAAGGGAAAAGGAATGATGTGGGAGAGATCAAGCATGATGGAAGAATGAAGAGAAATATGAACAATTATATCTTTAGTAAGGAATGTGGCCTCTAGTATTGGGTAGCAGTGTTCTAAAGAGGAAAATGGAATCATAGGAGACAAGCCGAAGGTTGAGTGAGCCCATTCCAAAGTAGAGCGAAGGTCAGAGAGAGATACTAAATCTAGGGTCACACGACTATCAACAGCATTGACTAAAATACGAATTAGGGTAGAAACTTGGGAGACAAGAGAGTCCAGAGAAACCTGCAAATTATCAACATGTAATTTAACATACATCACTCTGAAATAATAGTCTTCGATACTTAACGCTTAAGAATAAGTGTAAAATTATTCAAAGTATTGATAACATCATGAAATGGTGGCTCATCTGTTGCAGCATATAATGATGAACACGTAACACTTTGTCTTGTGACTCTAGGGCATTTGCTAATTGAAGTAAGTCCTTTTTGAAACCAGAAAGTTCACGGCTGGTCACTACACCAAATAATCCACTGAGGATTTCTCCTCCAAGGTCAAAAAGTCCATGTTTCACTCGCGAGCGACCCACAGGCGTTTGGTGAGGGAAGAAATCTTGAAGATGGTTGAAATGATAACGAATATAATCTAATTTCCAGCAGATGGGTAGGTGGAGTGGGTACAAAAATGTGTCAGTGTGATGTTGATTTTTTATATCTGACAGGAGTCCCTGCAAATCATCTAGCTGACGTGCAAGGTCAGGCAGGGCGATGGCCACGGCGGCCAGCGGCTCTAGGTTGTAGCGCAATGAGACTACATTGTTAACCACCATTACCTCGCCTCCTGCGCCAACCAAGGCCCCGGGCCGTACAGCACCATCGTCCTCACCCGATCCAGACCCAACCAGAGTCAGCACTGTCAGCACGTAGACCCACAGCATCTTTCCTATAAAATGAGGTGATCTTAGAGGTGATGTTGATACAGATGGTAACGACAGTATGAGATGATAACGTTATGCAAGAGACTTAGTGGCAGAACGCAATTTGGCACAATAGTCATCAACAGTAGGGGAAGGCTGAATAGTAGTGTCAGAAGGAAGACTTAGAGAAGAGAAAGAAGGCTGAGAAGGAGTTTGTTGTGGGGATGTGGTCTCCCTTAGTGGTTCCTCCAAGACTATGTGTTTTGATGCACGTTTGAGATGATCTACATGCACCCATGTCGTCTCTGCCTTGTGCGGATCTCTTAATTCGAATTTATTACCCTTACGAGATATAGCACGGAAGGGACTCAAGAATTTACTGTTTAATTTTGATTCTCTGTCATGATCTAGGACAAAAACAAAGTCACCTACATGGATGGTAACATCTGTGGCAGCGGCATGTTGGTTATGTACCATCTCCTCATTTGTAAGGGCCAGATTATCCTGAACATATTTATGAATTTTCTGGAAGTTGGACAGGTTGACTCGCACAGAGTTATCGTAGTCGTAGATTGGATCAGGCTTGGACTGCGACAGTGAATAGATCAGGTTTGGATTGCAACAGTAAATAAGGTAGTCTTTTGTCAAGGCCATATATGATGAAGAATGGTGTTTCTCCAATAGACTTATTGATGGATGAATTAATTGAAGCAGCTACCTGTAGAATCCACTCATCCCAGGTGGAAGTCTGATCTCCCATTATGTGATGCAGACTCTCCAATATCTTTCTATTCTGGCGCTCTACTAGGCCATTCAAGGCTGGTTGATGGGCCACTATACTGCATTTCTTAATTCCGTATCAAAGACAAACTTCTTCCAGTACTGAATTATTGAACTCTGATCCATTATTAGTTAAAATTACTTCTGGTGTTGTGAAAGGGCAAATTACTGAATTAATAAAGGCATGTGTTACTGTGTTAGCAGATTTTTCACCCAATGGAACTAAGAAAAATCTAGAGAAATGATCGACTACCACTAACAGATAAACGAAGCCAGATTCTGTACAAGGCAGCTTCAGAAGATTGAGAGAGACAGTTTGCCAAGGTTTTGATGGTACTGGGTACTGGAATATAGGAGCAGGTTGACAGGTTGTCTCCTTGTGACGGGCACATGATAAACATGCATCGAAAGGCACTTCTATATCTTTTCGCATAGTGGGCCAATAATATGACAGACATGCTTGCCATAAGCTTCTGTCTTTGCCAGGGTGTGATGCATGAGGGGTGTCGTGGATTAAATGGAGGGCAGCAGAAATTAAGTCTGTTGGAATGACTAGTTCCTTAACTTCGCGACTGTTACCTTTCAGTACTGAGTCTTTATAAAGCAATTCACTGTTGAGAAAGAAATCAGATACAGGGACTGGTAACTTTGGCAGAGAAGAATCATCGCCTGACTCCAGGAGATATATGACCTGTGACCAAACGGGGTCCTCACGCTGGAACCTATGTAGTGTTTCATAATTGAATGCCAAGTTTTCGTCGCAACCGGTTGAGACTGTGGCAACATGCCGCGAGAGGGCATCAGCTATGACATTGGATTTTCCAGGAACGTATTCAAATGTCGGATTATAGTCAGTCACAGTGACTGCCCAACGTGCAAGTCGACTGGCAAGGTTACATCCCCGAAACAGGTCACATAAGGGAAGATGGTCTGTTTGGATGTGAACAGGATATCCGTAGATGATGTCGCGGAAATGTTTTATGGACAAGACCACAGCAAGGGCTTCCCAATGAGTTACATTATAATTCTTTTCTGCGGATTTTAGCACACGGCTAGCATAGGCAATGACACGTTTCTTTCCTTCGGTGTCATATTGCATGAGAACGGCACCAAGGCCTACTCCAGAAGCATCAGTACAGAGAAGAAATGGTTTAGAATAATCAGGGAATGCTAAAACTGGTGATTGTGCTAGAGCATTTTTTAGGGTTGTGAATGCGGTTGCCTGTTCATCAGCCCACACAAAAGACGCACCCTTCATTAGCAATTGTGTTAACGGCGCAGCTATCTGGGCATATCCTTTAATAAATCTTCTGTAATACCCACTGAGACCGAGGAAACTGCGTACAGCATCAGTGTTGGTTGGAGTTGGGAAATTCATCACAGCTCTAACCTTGTCATCTGATGTATGAATTCCATGAGCGTCAACAACATGTCCTAGGAATTGGAGTTTCTTACGTAAAAAATTACACTTTGATAGTTTGATCTAAAGTCCAGCTTGTTTGAGTCTAGTGAACACTTCGGCTAACTTTTCTGAGTGTTCCTCCATCGAGTGACTAGCGGTTATGACATCATCTAGATAAGCAAAAACTGAGTGACCTATCATGCCGGCGAAAACTGTATGAATTAACCGCATGAATGCTGATGGTGCATTTCTCAAGTCTACGGAATTGGTATGTCCGGATGCAGTACTGAAGGCGGTGATAGGACGAGATGATTCTTCCATCTCGACTTGCCAATAGCCATTTAAAAGATCTAGGGAGGAAAAAACACAATTGTTTTCGCTTAGGGATTCCAGCAAATTAGTGAGTACAGGAATTGGAAATCTGTCCGGGACAGTCAGTGCATTCACGTGTCTGTAATCTATTACTGGTCGTAACTCACCACCTTTCTTTGGAACCAGAAATAGTGGGCTGTTCCACGGGCTATCAGAGTGTTCAATGACCTCATTATCCAACATGTCCTGAATAAGACGATCAACTTGTTGACGTTGGCTATGTGGTAAACGGTAGGCAGGTATATATACTGGCTGAGCTCCAGGCTGTAATGTAATGTTATACTTTATGAAATCCGTCTTTCCCATATTCTCACCGGGTAGGGCTACGACTTCACGATAGTCTCGCAAGAGATTAATTAATTGATGTCAGTGTTCCGGGAAATCACTTTGTTTCACATGAGATTCAAGATTAGATGGAATATTAGTGGACTGAGCAACTGAGCACACATCGGCAACGGGGTGTGGGAAATCCTGGCACACACGTACGGCCGCTGGGTATACCAAGAAATCGCCAATCTGTGTTCCCTTTCGTAAGGTAAACATGGCGGTTGTGGTGTTGGCAATGTACAAGTAGCATAAACCATCCTCCAGCACCGTACACAACGCCATCTCATAAGCTAAGCCATTCATACAACACATCTCAGGTAAGTTTAATACATCCACTCCTGCTTTCGCAAACAAAACATGAACAGAGACCTTGTTAAATTTGTTCGGCAACAAAATTGTGCACTGATTTGTTACTGCACGTATTATCTCTGCGTGTTGTAAAACATCAATCACACTATCTGAGGTAGTTAAATGAGACGTGTCTGAGTCGCCGAGTATGCCACTGTCGGAGAGGTTGATACGTTCCACAGTTGAATGCTCAGAGGATGTAGTAGATGGTAGTGTACTTGGCTTTTCAGGTAACGGTGTGTGTACCTGTTTACTGTTGAGTAATGTGGGAGTAATGTTAGCTTTAACCTTTACACCGTGGGCTTGTTTTGCTTTGACTTGTGGTTCCCGTGGGCGTATTCGCGCTCCGACAGACTCTCTAAAAATATTTGCCAAAAATCAGTTATTAGTCCTAGAATATTAAAATCATATATACTTATGGCACATACTTTCAGCTTTCTCCTTGGGTGTTTGTTGAGCCTTCGTCGAGTACCGTAGGACTTGTGGAGACCTCTGAAGTTGGGTAACGAAATCTCCACTTTACACTTCCCGACAACTCGTAATATGATTACCACAGCCTGATATTATCACTAGAAACACTAATCCATGATTCTCAAATAGTTTGGAATCCAAACTCCCCCAAAAAAAACACTGTGAAAGCAATGAAAATTACGAGGGCGTATGACCATCCCACTTCATATCGTTCGCTGCTAGTGTTGTCTATTATTCATAAAAACACTCATAGTTTATATTTCTGTTACTATATAACACTTTTATATATATCTACAGTCTTTATCCATAAGTTTCCTTCAGTAATAGTAGTTTATTGTCACTGTAGGGATTCAATTTCTTTCAGTAAAATACGTAGCACTCACTTTCTCGTCCCGTATACTAGCATTGAGAGTGAATGTCACTTTCACCTTCACTCTCATAACTCATAGTATTCATACATGCCAGAGTGAAACTTTCATTTTCATTACTCCTAGTATAATATACTCGTATTCTTATAATACCACTCTTTTACATTTCTGTTTACGTTCTCTACTTTATTTACATTATTTACATTTCTGTTTTATTTACAATGTGTTATGCACTGTCACTTGAAGTAACTTACAAAACTATTTTCCACTGTTCACTAATATTTACATTCATTGCTTTCTTGCTGTTTACACATTATTTACACTTTATTTAAAATTCCACTTACACTGTTTTATTCAATAAAAAGATCATAGTCACTCTCAAGCAATTGTCAGCCCTTTACCTCTTTCCACACGAGGTGTAGTAGGGGGTAAAGGTCACAGGGCCCTTTGCATGGGGTTATAAAGCGACGGAAGTTAGCAGGAGCAAATCAGACATACTCCCACTTTCAAAGACGACAGTGAACTGATAGTGGTGGCCTCCTGCCGCCTGGCTAGGGTAGGTCCAATACTACCAACTTCAGCCCTATGAGACCTGCTAATATATAGCAATGAAATGATTGGCAGGAAACCAAGACAATACATAATAAATTAGGTAGTTCCAGGTGAATGTAAATATCACTTAGGCTTCTCCCTTCCCTCCTTATATGTATATTTATTACGAAAATAGGTTATACGGCATATTTCAAGGGGAAATAAACAGCGAAAATTAGCGAACGAGTGCACGTGATGTGTTGTCAGGTGATAAATAGCCAATTCCAGGTGTATGGCACTATCACTTACCCCTATTTTTCTTTTGTATATATTATTTGGTATAAGAATAGGGCATAGGGCTTATTTCAATGGATGAAATCAGTGGAAAATTCCAGGGATGATTTACTTAGCGTAGAATACAGTGTGGTGGCCTGCAATAATTAGGTAGTTCCAGGTGAATGTAAATATCACTTAGGCTTCTCCCTTCCTTTCTTATATATATTTTTATTACGAAAATAGATTATACAGCATATTTCAAGGGGAAATAAACAGCGAAAATTAGCGAACGAGTGCACTTGAGGTGTTGTCAGGTGATAATTAGCCAATTCTAGGTGTATGGCACTCTCACTTACCTTATTTCTTTCTTGTATATATTATTTGTTATAAGAATAGGGCATAGTACTTATTTCAATGGATGAAATCAGTGAAAAATTCCAGGGAAGATTTACTTAGTGTAGCACGGCCGGGCAGGCGAGAGGATAGGGTAATGGAGGGGAGGTAGGGAGAGGAGTTAAGAACGGGGAGAAATGGCTAAATTGTCAACAATAGATGGGAGTACAGATGAGATTAGGAGTGCTGACTAGTGTTGGACATTGGCAGTACTGATAGATGATACAAGCCACCACTTCAAAGCCCGGGCGAATTCAAAATAACACAGAATCACAAAAGTCTCGCCCCACGGTATGATCCCTTGCTCCCAAGCATCACGAAAGTGACGCCCCACAGTTAAGGGGTTAATAACTGAATTGGTTTGGGATATTCCATACTAGATATTAGGAAACTACTGACAATTATTTTATGAGAAGCAGGGAGGAGAGCAATACCTTCTTGAGCCGTTGTTGAAAGGCCGATGAGAGTGTCTGCTGGATATTTAAGATCATTAGTAACATGAAACTCTACTTCAAAAGGTTTTAAGGCTTTATCAAGTTGTACTTCTAGTGTGATCTTTCCTTTGACCTGAAATTCTGAGCCATCCACACCGCATAGGCGAATGTTAGGTGGTTCGAGGAGCCCAACTCTTTTAGTTATTTTCCTGATGTTGTTTAAAGAGGTATCTGAGATTAGATTTACCATAGATCCGCTGTCCATAAAGAAAGAGTCTTGTACCTCTTCGCTTCATCCTAGAATGACTAAGCCTAAAGATTTATAGGTCCTACCTGATGAATAGGGAGTTGATTTTCTGTTACCTTATTTTCAGACACCGGCGGATCTTCCGCTGTTAGGTTACATTTCTCCAATCCGAGCGCTCGTCTTCCCCTGACTGACGGCTCATAAGGTAACGACACTCATCCGTGGAGTGAGTTGTGCCATTCTTATGGTATATGCATTTTAGATGTCGGGACCGCGAGGGTGTGCGAGGGCGTTCCCGTGAGCAAAAACATCTTTCTTTGTGTGCACAGCTAGACTCTCGATGACTTACATTACTGCAGTGCCAGCACACAATTGACGATTGTTTGCTTCGTCACAGAGTTGAATTGTCACGACCGCTAGAAGGTGAGCGATAGTGTGAATGAGACCGATTATTAGGTTTGGTTCTCGTAGTTGGCCGTGAACGAGAGGAATCAGATGATGTAATGCTGGTGTATAGTACTCTCGCGGTACCACCTGCACAGGGAGAGGGTGAACTGTAAGAATCGACCTGGCGAGTGAAGTCTGTTCCTAACCTTTCAACGATGGCCTTACTAATTTCCATTATTTTGTCTCCTGGGTTAAAGCCAACTTGTAGTGCTATTTGTTTTTGGGAGTCCGAAAGCCAGTTGAGAAATCTGAGTAACCGAACAAGTCTGCAAAATTATTTAATGAAATCGTGGCCTCTCCATTGTATTATGTTACCCATAGAGTACCACAGAATAAATGGCGCAACTCTGAACTCGTCGCCTTCATAGTAGCGGCTGCCTCAATTACTTTTGCATGTTGGGGAAGTACCTTCATGTCCTCCCCCATTTGTTTGAGGAGATTAGTTAACCTTATAAGAGATGCAGCATTGGAATGTTGGCAACAATATTGAATAAGCCGTTGGTGAAATGCGTCAAACGTTTGGCAATCTTCGAAGTACCCCGCACGAATAGTGGCTCCTATTTGTGATCTGCCGTGATGGAGTCGACTTAGCAGGTAAGAAACTTTCAAGAGTTCAGTGATGATTTGGCAATTGTGGATGTCATTTTCGACCTCCCTGAGGAAATCGTAAATCGAAACAGTACTGTCCTCTCCTGTAAATTTGGGTCTATTAACATCAGCCAAATATATGGATTGGGAAGGTGAAGGGTTCTGAGTCGTCATCGTAGGAAGAGGGTGAGACCGCGAAGGTGAGGAACTAAGCACAGTAGTGAAATGAGACAGTGTGTGGGAAGGAAGTGTCGTGGCGGTAGTGGTGTGTGTCGTGGGTAGTGGTGGTGTATGTGTAGTAGTAGGGGAGGACGAAAGCTGTGGAGAAGACTGATTGGTTCCAGGAGAATCAGTTGGAGAAGATGATAGAGTATCTGGAATTAATATATCTGGATTTAGGGTAGGAGTAACAAAGAGTAGTAGAAACAGGTAGGGAACTTACGGTTGCTTTGCTATAAGATTTGCCACTACGAAGATTTACATTATCACTACATACAGGATTATCTGTTTTACCGTCAGATTCAATAGGGGAGAAATCTACGTTTTTAAAAAGGGACATTAACAGAATAGGAAGTAAGCAAATGAAACTAAATGAACAAATGGATGAATAAATGAGAGAATAAATAAATAAAAATATTTGTAATCTGTGAAGAAATGATTTATATACAATGAATATGAGTGAAAATGAATGCATTATTTACAGCTGAGTATAAGTGGGAGAAAATGGGATGAAGTAGGAGTTAGTGAACGAAAAATTCTGACTGAATGGAAAATGAGGGACCAGAATGCAATGAATGAACAAGAGTAAATGGTGAAAATATCACAATCCATAGAGACAGCTTGGCTTCTCTGTAGAAAGGGATTGATTAATGTGATGGAATGAGGAATTGCATGAAAATGCAGGTAGAAAATACTTGTAGTAAGATGCGGGCCGTCCAAAGGCTGGAGAAAAAGTGAGGCTTTCGTCTCCTCGTGATTGGTTGGAAGTGTCCGTGACGTCACTGGGTGGCGGCTCACCACTGGGCGGAACGAGAAGCTGATAGGAGCAGGAGACCATGACGTAGCTCGGTGTGAGTGGCCACGCTCCCAGGGTGACGTCGCTCTGTGTGGTGGGTGGGGAAAACTATGACGTAACGGCGTCGGGCAGCTGTTGGGGGCTGCTTCCTGGAGTGGGGTCCTGGGTGGAGCTTGTGGGGGCTGAAACTAACCCATACAGCAGGCCGGACTGGAACACAGGCAGGCAAGGGCAGGTTGTAGGTTGATAGGAGCAGGAGGCTTACGTGGCTGTAGTGGCGTGGTGGTAGGTGGGGTGTTAATGTGGAGGAAATTACCAAAATTACATCAAAGCTGCTAGAACGATTCCACTCCAAGACTGCAAACAGGGCTGGAGACTAGGGCGGAGATAGACTGTGTCGTCGTGGGAAGAACAACAGCGACAGCAGTGTGGGAAGACAGACACAGCTAAGCCGGCCCACAGAAGTAAATCACTATAATCCCACTCACTTTCCACCAAATGTTAATGCTGTCAATGCCCCTTGACGCCACACGTAGGTGAAGACAAAGCGTAGGAGTTAGTTTTCTGACAATATATTAAACACCGTCTTGAATCTTTGTGCAACAGCAGAGGACAGCATTCGTGTCCAACCCCAAACCGTTACAGACAGCTACTGATCGCCGGCTCCTTGTGGCTAGAGCGGCGGTGCGACTACGGAAGTCGTGAATCATCCAAATCCCAGACATATTATAAGTGCTCGTAGACATAACACTTGGCGGTGACGCCCTACTTGGATTCTACTTACAACTACTTACATACTATATTTACATACTACATAATATTTTTAAAGGGTTACAAACGGAGGGAATTCGTGAAATGACTTGAAATTAGGTTAGATCAGTTAAGGTTTGGTTAATTTAGGTTAGAGTTACGTTAGGCTTGTGTAATCTAGGTTAAATTTAGGCTAGGTTAGGCTAATTTAGATGAATGCTTAACAACATGGCATCTTTCTAAATTAACCTAACCTAACCTAACCTTACCTAACTAACCTAAACTTAACCTCACTTATCCCAACCTAACCTAACCACATCCTACTGTAAGTTAGCCTAACTAACCTAACTTAACCTCGATTGTCCCAGCCTAACCTAACCGCAGCCTAAATTAACCTAACCTTAATTAACCATCCTAAATTGGCTCATTTCACGAACTCCCTAGAATTTTCATGGAATCACTGGTTACACAAACTCCCTGTAACATGTATATATAACAAGGTTTTTGTCTGGCCGTTATTCCTCTTTTCCAAGGAAGAAAAGTAATTGTTATTTAATTTCCTAGACTTACTGGTGGATCAGCACCTGCTCTTCTGGGGAGAGAAATTAGGTTAAGATGGGAGAAACACCAGCATGATTGCATTTAAGTTTCAAGTCAAATTATCCTTGATTTTGTTTACTTTGTAGGACATAGAGCCAACTACAACAGCAGATTTGTTTCATAACATGCACAAGGTTTTCCAAAAACTGTATCTTTTCTGTCATAATTGATTTAGAATAATTCAGTTAAGTTAGTTTGGGTTGAGTTCAGTTGGTTTAACACAGAAGGAAATCTAAAGGGGCAAATTTGTGATTTTGGACAACAAATCTTAACAAAACCTATCAGTATTCTAAACTGACCTAACCTATCACAACCTTGACCATTAATATCTAGCCTACCGTATTAAAAGCGCAACTGTGGGGAAACCCGTCACAGATGGATTTTCCGCTGATGCAAGTATCTGTAGGGGGCCTTTGCAATTCCAGATTTGGTCCCCTGTCCCGAATACAGTGAGGATTTGGTTTAATGCATAAGGGATATTATGGGGCAGAAATGACTGACCAAATAAAACACTACCTGTGCTAGCTAAACCAGAGTTAGACTGCCACAATCTTTATTCCTAACCACATACTTTACAATCCTTGTTTAGCAACCACAGCAACAAGAAACTGTGGCTTATAGCCTTTAATGTCACACCAAGTGAAAATAGTAATTTTGTGACCAGTCAGTCTGTGAAATGGATATTCATATCAGGATGATTTTGGTTAGATTTCAATAAAACTCAGGCCAAGTTTGGTTAAATATGGCTAAATTTGATTAGATTAGTTTAATATTGATTATCTATCTATCTATTGCCAAATGCTTCCATCCCGTTCGAGGTGGCCACAAACAAATGGCCTCCACGTCGCCCTGTCCCCCGCCATTTCACTGCTCCGCTCCCAACTCACATCCCCCTCTCTCATATACCTCTCCACCTTATCCCTCCATCTTATCCGCGGCCTCCCTCTCCCTCTTCTTCCCTCCACCTCACTCATAAACACTCTCTCCGTCAGTCTTTCACCCTCCATCCTCTCCACGTGGCCAAACCACCACAGTGTATTCCTCCTAACGCTTCCTATCACACTCATATCTACACCACAACGCTCCTTTATATCCTCATTTCTCAGCCTGTCTTTCCATGTGACTCCACAGGCTCCTCTTAAACAACACATTTCCACTGCTCTCACTCTTGACTTGTGTCCTTCCAACAACGTCCAAGCTTCATTTCCATACGTTAGAGTTGGTATCACAATACTGTCATGTAGTAACTTTTTCAATTCCATGCGCACCTCCCTGCTTCTTATCACTGCTTTCAAGGAACCAGCAACCTTTCTTCCCTGCTGTACCCTTTCAAGCACTTCACCCTCCAAACCTCCATCCTTACTCATCACACTACCCAAGTACTTAAACGTACTCACATTTTCCAATTCCTCACCATCCAACCTCGCTGTACGTTCACTGACTTCACCTCTCTCAAAGACCATCACTTTACTCTTCCCTACATTCACCTTTAGATTCCGTTTCTTACACACTCTCCCAAACTCATCCACCAAGCCTTGCAGCTCTCCTTCGTCTTCACTCAACAACACAGTATCATCTGCAGACAACAGTACAGGGAGTTTCCAAACACTACTCTCTCTCACCAAGGCCACTCCAACATCCACTACCCTACCTTGTACCTCTTTTATTACCCCACCCATGTACAGACTGAATTACCATGGAAACATGACACATCCCTGTTTCAACCCAACTTTCAAGGAGAAAAATTCACTCAGTTCACCATCCACATGCACTGCAGCCTTAGCATCATCATACATACTCTTCACAGCATTCAATAACTTCCCATCTACTCCATATATTCTTAATACTTTCCACAATCCTTGTCTATCCACCCTGTCATATGCTTTCTCCAAATCCATGAAAGCCACATACAACTTCTTTCCCTTCTTTAGAAACTTTTCCACTAAAAATCTAAGAATGAATATCTGATCTACACAACCTCTTCCCTTCCTAAAGCCTCCCTCTTCTTCTCCAACTACTTCCACTGTTCTTTCTCTAACTCTGTCAATAACTATCCTACCATACACTTTTCCTATTATACTAAGAAGACAGATGCCCCTATGATTACCACACACTTCTTTTTCCCCTTTTCCTTTGTACAAGGGAATAATTATATCTGACTTCCAATCCTCCGGGACCCTACCTTCCTCCCAGGCCAATCTGCACATTTTCCACATCCATTCTACTACTATCTCTCCCCCATAATTCAGCATTTCACCACACACTCCATCAGTTACTGGGGCTTTCCCCAATTTCATTTTCTTCATTGCATCCACAACTTCTATCCTACTTATTTCTTCCTGTCTTCTCACCTCCCTCCTTCTCCCAGCCATTCCCCAGCCACTTATACTCGTATTACTTCCATCCTCTATGTTCAACAATTTCTTAAAGTGTTCTCTCCATCTGCTCACTTTTTCTCCCTTCTCCACTAGTAATCTACCATTTTTATCTTTCACTCCCCTGCTAACTTCACTTCCACCCTATCTTACTCTTTTCACCTCTTTCCAGAACATTTTCTTACAGTCCCTCCACTTTACACTCAAATTCCTTCCAAATTCCTCAATCCACTCACTTCTTACTCTCTCTTACTAATCTTTTCACCTCTCTCTTTCTTTCTGCATATAACTCTCTCTTTCGCCTCTCAACTTCTTCCACGCCCCTATTTCTCATCCATTCATTGTATGCTTTCTTCTTTTGTGCCACAGCCTGTTTCACCTCTTCAGTCCACCACGCTGTTCCTTGCACCCCCCCTCCGTCTTCTCTTCCTTCCACACACCACATCACATGCTGCACATATTTCTTCTGTAAATATCCTACACACACCTTCCACGTCTCCCATATGCTCCAATTCATATTTGCCCAATCGTTCCTCCACTTCTCTCTTATACTCTGCCTTTTTCTCATTCTCTTGTAACCTTTCCACTCTCCTTGCAACTAATCCTTCCTCTCGTCTTTCCCTTCTTCTATTCCTCCATCTTACCTGAATTCTAATTCTGGCCACCACCAAGTAGTGGTCAAAAAGTCCATTGAAACTGGTGGGTTAGGCTTACACTAGGAGTGATTGATCCAAAAGAAATCACACTGACATGTTCATATATTGCTAATTATAATACCTATATGCATTGAGCAAACAACTGTAACATTAGACATACAGTGGTGCAGCATGAATTATCATATTATGGCTAAATGTATTCAAGAAGCAGCATTCAACAGTAAGTGCCTCAACCACCGAGTTGACTTTCTCCACATACCAATCATATTCCCCGTTTATGTCATTATTACTACGGAATATGATATCTTGCTACCAAAAAACTGTTTTTGGTGCAAACCATTCCACTCCAAACAAGGTAATGAGGCAGTAAATCATATAAACAGGAGCAAGGAGCACCACCTATATCTCCCACGACTTTTTGCTGTTGTCCAATAAAGGCGCCTATTGATCGTTAGTGCTCCCCCGACCTTGCCGGTCCCATAAGACGCTAACAAGCAACGTTTTCCAATATGGCCGCACACAGCGGAGCTTTTGAATATGCGCCTTTCACGGAAAGACGGTGTGTAAAGGCGCCTTTGGCAAAAAGGCGTCAACCCTTAAAGGCATTCGTTTCTGAACCTGTCTTGTATGACACACGTTGAGTGTAACCAACTCTTTTTTTGAAAAATCAAAACACATGGTTGTAATAAATTTTTATTGGGTTTCTGGCCATGAAAAGAAAGAACAACTCTTCTACTTTACTGTGATATACTTACTTTAGTAATTATTGAAAAATAAAAATGTTTTATGGGTGACTAAAGGAACCTAACCAAAATTGCCTTTTTTTTTTTTTTTTACGTAACTGAATAAAAAATTAATTACTCGGCCCGTATGAGGATTTGAGATCTGAGATTATATATGCTGCTTCTCAGGTCCCGTGGCCGTATCCTGTAAGTGGCTCACACTTCTGGCTCATGAGGGTCACTGTGGGAAGACACCCTGAAAAGGGCTAAAAAAAAAAAAAAAAAAAAAAGGGAAATTTTCACTATACAAATTTTTTTATGACGTTATGGTTCCCTGTATATACACCTTAATGACTTTGTAAATTTCGTTTGACACTAAACTATGATTTTAAGACCCAAATGATGAGGACTGATACTTTATATGACGATAATATGACGATAATATAAGACACAATGTTAAGTTTTCTTTTACTGACCTACATCCCCTCACAATCGGTACACAGGGTTTAGCTGTGGCTGAGACACACTGAGAGGTCACACTTGATGCACTGGTGTTCACAAGAGTCTCTAGTTCTATGTCTGACAGCAGTGTCTTTCCTTTTCCTTTGTCCTTTGCCTTCGATATATTCTTTATATTCACTTTAGTCTTCACTTTAGTCTTTTGTTCCACTTTTATCTTAGTCTTTATATAATATTACTTATAATCAGCAAAAAAAATAAAAAAAAATAGGAAAAACCCAATAAAATAATATAGTACATAAAGTATAATATAAAGTGTAATATATGTAGTATATATATAGTATTTCTATAATATATAATGTAAATAATATATATAATATATAATAACATAAGATACATAACAAAAAAACAGTCATACACATATATTTCCAAAAAAATAATGGCACACTCCTATAGTAGTTTTACTTGTAGAGCATACGCTAAGTCCTAAAATAGTGTGTCGTGCACAGGATACGATGAGTCTGATGGACTAAAAACGCAAATAAATCCCACAATGGGAAAACAAGAGGGAGCACACTTACTTCACACAATAGGCCTAGGCAAACACTTCACATACCTGGACGGCCTGGCCAGCATCTTCAAAGGAAGACAAGGTACCACAAGTTTTACAAAAACAAAATCCCAAAATGGTGAAGAAATGCACTTAAGGGTTAAATGTTTGGAGTATGCAGCCCCGGGTCTGTTCAGTGAGTGTCATATTAAAAATAGTGGGCAGCGTATGGAAAGCTTGAGAGAGAGAGAGAGAGAGGGGGGGGGAGGGGGGCAATTTTGTGATTTTTCGTTCGCTCTGAATGAGACAGTCTAATGGATGGTAGGTATTAGTATTGATGGGTTAGTAAATGAGTGTGGCACTTAAAATGACTCTACGGCCTTACATCTACGCCTAGAGTCGGACAAAATATGCATTAAGACTGATACTCATCCCATCCGTCCATGGGTTGCCATTTCGTCACCATAATAATCCATCAGCCATCCGATAGACTTTTTATGTCCAAGTTCAAGTTTGCTTTAACCTTTTTTTTATACGATCATGTACTTGCACCACCATCATCATCATCATCATCATCATGACTTCTTTTCCCACCTGAGAATAAATTCTTGCAATCTCCTGATGTTCTTAGTCAGCTTAGGAGAGGCATTTCGTACTGACGAAGTTTTATACAGTTTTATTCACCCTCCAACTGCTTAGTCTATTAAGTTGAAGAAATCTGTTTAGTGGTAGCACGTACAAACGATAAAAAATTAATCGTAATGAAGTACAAAATGTCATACTAAAGTAGTTCCATCTCTCCCCATCTCCCATCGTCATAGCAGCACTGCCATCTTTTCCATTAAATTCTCAGTGTCTCCACTCACTTTTCCCTCCCTTCCTCTAGATTCATTCTCTCTCTCTCTCTCTCTCTCTCTCTCTCTCTCTCTCTCTCTCTCTCCCCTTCCTTTTCCGTCTTGTCCCTCTCCCTCCCTCTGCTTCCCTGTGCATTTCCCTCCATTACCCTCTCTTTCCTTACCCTCCATTTCTGTCCCACTCCCTGTCCTACTGTCTCTTCCTCCCTCTGTCCCGCCCACCTCCTTCACCCTCCATTTCTCTCCTTCTCAATTGCTCTCTCTCCCTCTCCCTCTTCCTGTGTCATCGATCTCGAGTTGTGTACATTGTCTCTCCCCTCAGCTCCACAATAAACCTAACTAATATTTATTTATTTCCTTCACATATCTTCACTATTCTAACATACTACTTTCGCTTTTTTCCTTCAATATTTCCATTATTATTGCTTTTGTATTGCAAAGCTATCTTTACAGAGTTTCCCTAAGTATTCATTCACTACTTCTTCACTTTACGTTTCAGTATTTCCTCTACCCTTTCGTTCACTTTTCTCATTCACTTTTCCCTTCAGTGTTATTCAGTGCTGTAAAGTGTTTTCTCTTTATCCCTTAGAATTTGTCAGTACTTTCCCTTTATTTCACCATTTCCTTCAGTATCTTTGAATGCTTTCATTGCCTGATCTAATATTTCCTTCAATATTTTTCAGTACTTATACTTTCACTACTTCTTTCAGTATTTTTCAGTTATTTCACCCATCTTTCCACACTCCTCTCACTGCCCTGTAACTATTATAAACCTTCATTAATTCTTTCATTTTTTCTTCCATTTATTCCTTCATATTTTTTCCTGATTTATTTAGCCTAACTTTTAATGCTCATCTCAAGTTCTTTAAGATTTTTTCACATTTTCCTTTACTGTGCCTTTCATTACTTATTTTACCCATTGTTATTACTTTTTTTACATTTTAGGACACCTATTTACTATTTGTTTAGGGCTTCCCCTTTTCATGAAGATGGTCCATAAACTAAATATCCATCGTGGTGAGTCAGCTTACGTCAGAATTTTAGGTGGCATAAATGACTTTAGCACTCTTCATTGCCAATTTATGTTGCATTTTTCATCTTTACATCCCCTTACTTGTCATTTTTATTTTGTTAATATCAACATAGTTTGTATCAATAACATAGTGTTGGATAATACCGTGTAATGCGCTGACTAAAACGCCAAGGAGAAGGTGTTGGGGAATCTTCATAACCACTAAGAATACGACCCCTACTCCCCCTCTTTCTTGCCTTCCTTCACACTTCTTCCTTCCCTCTCTCATCCTCCTTCCCACCATAACTTCATCCCTCCTTCACTCTCCTTCCTCCCCTCACCCACCGTCCTTCCCTCACCCTCCCGCCCTCACATAAACCCCTTGGCTTCCATCACATAAACTTTTCTACCCTCCCACGACATCCCTCCTTAATCCGTTATATGTTGACTTTGTATATGCCTTCAAAGCCATTATCTCTGTCAATCGATAACTACTGCCCCTCATTCTCGCCCCACGACTTCCTCTCGCTCTTCCCACCACTGTTAGTCACACTCAAATACTGCAGTCTCTCTCTAAGGCTTCTCTATCATCTCTTCCCCAGCGAATTATTATTTTCGTAGTACACCTTCCCCTTCTCTTGTTCTGGCACCCTTTTCTGTCGATACATTTTACATACTGTGGTTTATGGTTCTCTTGTATGCTGCCTAACCTTCTTAATATCAACAAAGGTAGTATGAATAACATGCGTATTGTCTTTGCCCCCAGAGCATCTTTCTGTTCTCTTGTATGTTGCCAAGCCTTCTTAATATCAACAAAGATAGTAAAAATAACATTCGTATTGTCTTTGTCCCCAAAGTATCTTTCTGTTCCCTGACATAGTCCCTGGGTATCTGCCTCTGTTTCCCCTCACCCTCACCCCTCGTTCTTCCCTTTCTGTTACATCTCACTGATTTCATTCTGTGATTCCTACCTACAGTTATTCCTTTTCGTGATTTCTCTCTCTCTCTCTCTCTCTCTCTCTCTCTCTCTCCCCCCGTGTTTCCTGATTTTCTCTTTCACCCATTACTCTCCTCTTTATCATTCTCCTCTATTTCTTTTGTGTCTCTGCCATTCTGTCTATGTCTCTTCAACTTCCGTCTAGTGATCGTATTCTCGTCTGCTTAGAAAGGTTTATAATACCTATTCCTGAGCAATTTATTTCCATACTACAGGTTATTACCCACTGTTAGTAGCACCTCCTTCCTAGTGAATTATATTGCTAATTACACTTTACTGTTCTCTTTCTAAAACCTCGGGTGATTTATTTCAATACTGTACACTCTTATCCTCTTGTGGTACCAGTTCTTCCTCAGTGATTTACTTACTGTAGCATATTACACACCCGCGCGCGTACACACACATACGCAAGCGCGTGTGTGCACACACGATAATTTTGTATTGAACTTCACAGAATCTTTTTATTATTTGACCTTCTGCCCTGTGTATTGGTCTCTACTTCCCCTAACTCTAACCCCTCGTTCTTCCCTCGTCTTCCCTACCACTATCCACTACATCTCAGTCTTTTCAGTAAGTGCCTTTGATACCCATAGTTTCGTCAATTAAGCCGCGTCATATATTCTTTTCTCCACTCTAACTTGACCTAAAATTGCCATCTCTGTAATTCACCGTTTCTCAACATTTTTTGAATCACGCTTCACCCTAGCCTTGGTCCCCATCGCCACGGCTCCCTTTTCCCACTGCCTGTCATCATCTGGCTCTAACTAGTTATTCCTGAATTGTTGCCGTTATTGTTGCTACGGGTTATAGTGGGCGTTAACCCAACTGAATACAACCTGAATTAGCCTTTCTCCTGCAATCCACTATCCCCCATCTGGGAGAAAGGAGTAGGGAGTTGAGGGACGTTTATACTCATATAACCAGGCGCTGGATCCGGAAGTTTTGGTGCCACCATGTGAAGGCTTCCCTTTCCTGCACTTACCTCGTTCAAGAGAGAGAGAGAGAGAGAAATCTTAATTACATTTTTTTAACCAGCGCTCACAGTACACAGCACATTAAAAATTTTGATACTGATGCTTTGTTGCTGATTCTGAACTGGAAGTCACATGCTAGAGAGAACATTGCAGATTACCATCATATGCCTCTCTTTTGTGTGTGTGCGTGTGTGTGTGTGTGTGTGTGTGTGTGTGTGTGTGTGTTGTGACCAAGAAAATCTGAGAAATTGTCCTCACAGAGATCTTTATGTGTAGTCACCGCTGGATCATAAAACAGCATCACATTAGCATGACACAGACAAAAGGGAGACCATTAACACCTCCAAATGGTCAGAATCACCGTCACATTTTTATATATACCGCCATGTGATGATAAACAGCACCACATGGTCATGAACCCTCCACACATGGTCATGGTATTAAACACCACCACATGGTCATAGTCAAAACAACACGGTTATGGTCATAAACATCATTATATGGGAATAAGACAACAAAGCATACCAATATACACACCTCACGGTCATAACCAGGATCTCACTGTCATAAAACGTCACCATATAGTCATAAACACCACTTGGTCATGAGTACATACACTACCGTTTGGTAAGAATCATCACATGATAGTCAACAATTTCATCGCTTGGTCCAAAACACTGCCATATTGTTATTACCATCACCAAATTGTCATAGTCATAATCACCACTTCGTGGTCATTTAACAGCACCACATGATAATAAAAACCGTCAAATTGTTGTAAACACAACCGAATGGTCATAGTCATAAACACCATCACATCGTTATGGTCATAATCAACACCAGCTGGCTATAAACACCAAGACATTGCCATGAAGACCACCACATGGTCATAAATCACACCTCTTCGTCACAGACACCACCCTAAGTTTATAAACACAATTGCATGATCATAGACACCACAACATGATCACAAACACCCCCTCCTCCTTCATGGCAAGTAACACTGCCACCTGATCATTAACATTACCAGATAATCAAAACCACAACCACACGGTCATGATCATAAACACATCACTGGAGTGGTCATAACATTACAAATGGCCATGTATCATCACTGTTTGGCCATAAACACCTTCACATTGTCATAAAATAGCATCTCAAACTCCTAAACGTCAGTTAACACATGCTTCTTCGTTATCATAAAAACCACAACGTGGTCGTACAACAGCACCTCACATTAACAAACATCAAATCAACATATGTAATTTCGTAATCTCTTATTTTTTTGTCAAATGTCCTTCTTCTTATGAAACACAAACCAATTTTCATTGAGTTTACAGACGTTGGGTTCACATAATTAATCATGTCAAACCAGTAAACATGTGAGTAGGAAGGACATGGAACTGTCTTCTGTGGATGTGACGAAGAACAGACATCTGAAGTTTATGAAATTTTAATTAACCCTGCGTTATTCCCCTAGAGTGTTGGAACACCGTTAGTACCCTGGGGTGTTCGAACACCCCACACCCAGAAATTCATGTATTGCTGCTAATTTTTTCTAAAATATTCTTATAGCTACTTAAACATAATGCTCCAGTTACTCATGAACAGGTTAATATCCCTGTAGCTGATATTTAAGAACATATGTGTAAAAGAGTTGGCTGAATATAAACAAAAGCTAAATTTGGTTCTAACATTTATTAGAGGTACACAGTATTATATATATATGTTTTTTATTTCCTCAGATCATCATAGACAATATACAAACTCCTATATACGTTTCATTTTCAGATTCTTTACTAAAATCATAGCTAGAAAAAATATGTCAATGTTGGTTAGTGCCGTGGGGTGACTACATACCCCAAAGGAAAAAAATGCGTGTAATGAATTCTTCACACTACCAGGGGCAGGAATGTGAAGCTCTCAGTGGTCCCTCCCCTCACATATTCAGGGAGATACTGGAGAGGACAGGAATGTCAGTGTTGCCAACTCAAAATTGTGAGCATACAATTTTGTGGAGGGTTTTCAAACACCGTGGGATACTAACGTAGGGTTAATTGTGAAAATGCCATAGAAGATTTGTTTGCAGACTAGGAATGAAAAACTTTAATGTTCACATTTTAATCTCTGGGGTGCGGTCCATCCCACAGTGTAAGACTCTTTCGTATCTTTAGTTTTCTCTCGAACGGAACACATTAGGGAGGGCAAAAAAGAAGTAGGACAGTAACCAGGCAATAGACAAATAAAAAAAGAAACCATATGGGAAAAATTTTCCCCCAGAGCAGTTACGCTTTCTACTTTTAAAATAGTTGTCCTGGTTAGAGAGCAGAGGAAAACTTGAGATCGTTAATACCTATTCAAGCGGTTTTTATAACCCAGAAATTACGTTCTCTGTAATCATTCTTATTATTAATAAATTAAATGCTACTGTGCCTAACCCTCGTGGACAACTATCTTGTAAATAAATGTAATTACTTGGAAAGTTCCGTTGACCTAAACTGCGTCTGCGCATTAAATGACGTGTCCTGAGGATGAAAAGGCCCTCAGATAAGACGCAGATGTAGGTTTAACATATTTACATAGATAAAGGGAATATTTGGTTTGGCTTTAGTTTAATTAAAACTAAGATTAATTAGTTAGATTCACCCTGTATATATCATGATGTAATCTGTATTTAGCATTATAATTAACTAATAGTCGACACCTTCAAATCCTATGAGGGAGAAAGAAGCTTGCCATGTTGCTCACTCTGCTCCTAGACTTCGTTGAGCTAACACCTCAAGGACGCGTGGATGCCCAGGCAACCAACATAAAAGCCAGGTCGTTTCATCTGCTGTCCGACTCTTTCTAGGTAAGTAAACTTTACGAATTGGCCAGTTCAATGCAGGATGAGCTAGGATATAGGAGAGTAATAATTAGATGAGTTAAAGTATCAGTTACGATGCACTTAAACCTAAGAGACTTATGTGAATTTACTTAAGGACAAATTTTGGGTGCCACGAGTGAGGACCTACGATTTGTTTACTAGACATTTCTTACATATTTGGTGTCGAGTGAGGATACCGACTTGTATATATTAATTTTCTGACAAATCAATTCATTACTCGGGTGCAAAGAAAAATTTGATTATAAGGCTGGAATAGATAGAATATGAACACACACACACACACACACACACACACACACACACACACACACACAGAACTTCTACTCGCATTATTTTTCCACTGGGGTCTCACATCCCCCTTCGAAATGATTCGCGCCTCCCTAGGGAGATGCTCCCGCCAGACTGAGGACCGCTGCGCTAACTTGAGGGCCGGTTTGTGACAGTAGACCAACACTAGAATATGACGCTAGAAATGGAGAATTGCCATCGAGAAGACAGAGAACCTTAGCCCTGCAGTTTTCTTCCAAAGATTTTTGTATAATAATCTACAAAAGTACAAAAATCTGGGTTAAAAACATACTTACCCAGCCTTTTTTTTTCCTTTACATATAACACCCTCTCATATTTCACTTTCTTCTTTCCTTATGTCATTCTCTTTTTCCTTTTATTATAATATCTTTAAAATCTGATTTGGCATCACCTCCTCATCTTGCTTCGCTTTTTTATGTCTTTTCTTTCCTTCTTTTCTCCTTCCTTCAATTCCTTATTACCTCTCCCGGACAGAGTCCGACAAGGTATTGTTTTTGGTCAAGTTTGTTTGTTTGTTAGCAACATTACAGAAAAACGATTGAATGAAATTACATGAAACTTTCAGGGTATGTGGGCACTGGTTCCATTAGAAAGCTATGAAATTTTGGAGGTAATCTAGTGAACCTGAAAGGCCATAATCAAGGTCACGAATATTCAGAGGGCTATAACTTGAAACCGGTTGAAGATAAAAATATTTACTAGTTGAACATATAGGAACTCGTAATATGGGCTTTCATTTGACACCAAGACCTTCGACTTTGAGTGACCTTGAAAGGTCAAACTCAGGGTCACGGATATTCAGGGGGCTATAACTCGTAACTGGTTGAAGACAGATATTTACTGTTATCAACAAATAGGAAGTCCCATACAGGCTTTTATTTGATACCATGACCTTTGACTGCCGTAGGTGACCTTGAAAAGTCAAACTCAAGGTCACCGATATTCAGGGAGCTATAACTCGAAACTCAATGAAGATAGATCTTTACTATTATCAAGGTATAGGAAGTCTTATACGGGCATTTATTTGGCACTATGACCTTAGACCTTAAGTGACTTTGAAAGGTCAAATGCAAGATGGCACCACTTGTTATATAATTTTTTTGTTTCTTGTTCTTCCTTCTACGTCAATTTTCTAAATTCCATAACTCAGCCTCGCATTTCTTCCTCCATCTCTTCCTTATATATAAAGTTTCCTCCTTCAAGCCTTCTTATCATGTCCATCAGCTTTCTCCCATGGCCCTTCTCTCTCTCTCTCTCTCTCTCTCTCTCTCTCTCTCTCTCTCTCTCTCTCTCTCTCTCTCTCTCTCTCTCTCTCTCTGAATATGTGTGTGTGTGTGTGTGTGTGTGTGTGTGTGTGTGTGTGTGTGTGTGTGTGTGTGTGTGTGTGTGTGTGACTAGGGTACGTGGTTGAGCTTGTGTCAATGTTACTGTATTTGTGACTGTTTGTCTCTGTTTGTGCTTTTTCAATGTTAGTATCGGTTTCTGTGACTGGGTTTAGCCTATGTTTATGTGTTTGCCTAAACATGTCTACGTCTGTGTGCATTTCTGTTCCTGTGATTATGTGTATGTGTGTGTCTATGTGTCCGTCTCTGTCTCTGTATGTATCCGGGTATGTGTTTGTCTGTGAACATATCTGAGTAAATGTCTGTGTCTGTGTCTGAATAAGCGTCCGTATGTGTATGTGTCTGGACCTTAACTACTCGTGCCTATGTGTCTTTCACTCATCTTTCCTCTTCCCCTCTTCCTCCCCCTTATCTATTTTTCTTTCTCCTCTCTCTCTCTCTCTCTCTCTCTCTCTCTCTCTCTCTCTCTCTCTCTCTCTCTCTCTCCTATTCCTTGTCTTTTCCACTTCCGCTTCCACTCCTCCTCCCCCTCCTCTTTTCCTCCCTCTTTTCCTCTACTCTTCCTCCTCCTTTCCTATTCCTCTTCCTCTCCTCCCTCTCCTCTTTCTCACCCCCTCCTCCATCACTGCCGCTCTTCTTTCTCTCATATTTCTCTGCCCCTCCTGTTCTCCTTCTCTGTCTCTCCCCCTCCTGTTCTCCTTCTCTGTCTCTCTCCCTCCTCTTTTCATCTCCCATCCTCCTCTCCTTTGTCTTTTTTTTCCTCCCTCCCCTCCTCCTACTCCTCCTCCTCTTCAATTGCTCTTCCTCCTTTACCTCCTCGTGGGCTTAGACCTCGGGGTGAGAAGAGAGGGGGGAGGGGGTAAGGATATTAGAAGAGGGAGGCAGGACGAAGGGAAAGAGGAAGAAGGGCAGGGGGAGGGATGGGGGGATAAGGGAGGGAGAGAGAGACGAGGTGATATTAAGATGGAGGGCCGGGTAGAAGAGACGACACTGCTCTGTCCAGACAAGGCTGGAGAGGGAGGGAGGGAGGGACGGGGAGGTAAAAGAAGAGCTGGAGAGAGAGAGAGAGAGAGAGAGAGAAATACACAGAAAATACCAGTAACAGGAAACCAATTGACCTGTAAAGAGTTTTTCGTCTGTGGTTAACTAGTTACTTTAAGGAACCAAAATACACCTGTCAATCTATTTAGTCCAGTTGCTCCATTGTATTTTGTTCTTGCTACCTCTAGACTTGGTTAAACTGAGAAAACCTCTTGCAATGAAGGGTTTTAATATCAGGTCCGAGTAGCCTAGCCCTGGGTCCCTACGCTCGTGATGGGGAAAAGCGACTGGATGATAGATGAATTGATGGATGTCTAAGTTCCCAGTTAGTAAGGTCTCGAAAGCTGGATAAAATCGTCTGGTGATTAAAAAACAAACTTTATATTACGCTATCGGAGGGAGAGGGTTAATGTTTATAGCCAGATTATCCAAGTGTGATATTGCTGTCAACAGAGGATTTTATTTAGTTTAGAAGAGCCTCTTATCAAACAAAAAAAGTTAGTTGAGGCTATATAAAAGCCAGTTCGGAAAATTTTTGGCAATGAGTAAAAAGAATGTCTGAGGAAAGTATGAATGAACTGGAAATTATGTTCTTTGATGAAAGCGTTCACTCTCTCAGGCTTTTATAACTAAATGTCAATTGAATAAAATCATCTGACGTTATCTGAAATAACATGCTAGTGTTGTCCCGACCATGAAAGGATACAATTATAACAGTATAAACATTTCTCTGCATGAAGAGGGCAGTGGCCTAGTCGGTAGAGAGGTGAACTGCTGTCCTATTGGACACCAGTTAGGTTTCCCGCGGGGACAAGAAAAGATTTAAGAATTTCAGTTTCATGAAAAAAAAAAAAAGACTTTACTGATCTACTGTAAGTTCCAAAGTGGCAAGTAGTTGCAATCATCATGTACTTACCTGATGCAGTGCTGCCTACCTCTTCCACACCATTATCATTCCTTCTCTGTGTCTGCCCTCCTCTCTTCCCACCTCTCCCTTTCCGTCCTGTCTATTTCATTCTTCTTCTTACCATTTCAAATGGCTCTACACTGATAGAGATGCCTAATGGTTTCCTGTAACCCAGGAAACCATTCACAACATTTGGTTGTAACCATATAACCAGATAATGGGGGTGATGTGGAGTCTTTTATGGTGACCCTATAAACTGGGTGGTGACTCTCAATTGCGGTGTTCATCCACGAACCAAACCTTCACACATTTCCTCAGGCCTCTTTGTAGTGAGGTGCTGTCAATCATAAGGGAACATCGGTTCACTACACAACACGACATTGCAGGTGAGATTGCTTGCCTGTGGTTGATAGTTCTGCTTAGCCAGACAGACCAGGGTTGGTCAACAACCAAAAGATAATTTGACTTGTCGAAAAATACCACTTACTAATACCAATATATATTTATATTGTATTAGAGAACCCTAGCATTTATTTGATTTAAACGGTGGGTGCTAGCGCCAGACATGTGGAGGTGTGCAGTACGTGGGAGGTCTGCTGGTTTTTAGGGAAAGGATTGTTAAGCCTATGTCCAGAGTCGAGAGCATAATAAAAAAGGTAATAATTTTTATCTGAAAAATGTCTGACACAAGCTCGAATCGAATTCTAGAGTTGTGCCGATATCAAAATGGGGAAAGAAGGATAGAAATGAACAGTGCAAACAGTGACAGATTCTTTCTACGCTCGAGGCTGCTTGTTCGAGGGTAGATGATGACAATGGCTGGTTTTCGTTCATCTGGGTGCTGGAGGGGGTCGCATTTATGTAGTGACCCTAATATAGCAAGGAAACTCAACTACCTGGTTATACAAGCATCTCACAGTTACATCCTTGTCCTACGAAATGAGGATGACGGTCTGCATAAGAGGAACTAAAGTTTGCAATCCACAGGGATCACATTCAGCTGAGTTCGAGATAACAACTACTACTACTAGTTGCAGTGCTTCCATATCTCTCCATATAGAATGTTGATCTGATATACGAATTATGTGGTAAATATCTTGTTAGCTGTGAAGAAACGATAAGATGATACATGGATATAGTTTTATCCTATTCTGCCAGACTAGTTACTAGTACAAAGGGGAAGCAAATATCTGTCAGGTGTGATTATACTAATTATAAGGTGTCCATTCTATTCTGTGACAGGGATTTCAGACCAGGAACACCCCTCCCCACCCCCTGCGCAACAATTTGCCTTTGGCCGGAAAATTAGCCCGCAGGAAGAACAACAACAAAAAGTGTCTCATTGAGTGAGAAGAAAGGAAAAGGAAAACCTATGGTTTGTTTCATCTCCATGCAATCGTTTATGTGTAGTCACGGTCGTTCAAGGAAGTAGCTGGTGGAGCTTAGGAGCATCTACGTACACCAGTGTCTATGACCTGCAGCCTTTTAATCAAAATGTGTCCAGGCATCTCTAAATGTATGGACACTGAATCTGAATTTATCTTCACTCATCTTTCTTTAGATTGGACAGATTCTCGTGCCTCTTACCATTATTGTCTTTTCTTTACGAGAGAGAGAGAGAGAGAGAGAGAGAGAGAGAGAGAGAACCCTACTCAGAAAAAAAAATTACAGTACAAATGGAGAAAGGGGAAAATAGAAGGGCAATAGAGAAGACTGAGAAAGAGGGCGAGTAAAGGAGTAAAGGGGTGGTACAATGGGAAGGACGCGAAGAGAGAGAGAGAGAGAGAGAGAGAGAGAGAGAGACAGACAGACAGACAGACAGACAGAGACAGAGACAGACAGACAGACAGACAGACAGAGACAGAGACAGAGACAGACAGAGACAGACAGACAGACAGTGAGACAGAGAGACAGACTCACAGACAGACACATAGGCAATGAAAATGACAAACAGAAAAAGAGAGAGACGAAGAATGGAAAAAAGGTGAATAAAAACGAGAGGGGGAGGGGAGAAGAAGGAGGAGGGGACAGGGGAAAAGTTGGAGAAACGAGTGAGTGAGGGAGAGAGAGAAGATAAGCAAGGATCCATGAGCGCAAGAGAGACTATCTATCTATCTATTGCCAGACGCCTCAATCCCATACGGGGTGGCCACAAACAAATCGCCTCCACGTCGCCCTGTCCCCCGCCACTTCACTGCCCCGCTCCCAACTCACACCCCTCTCTCTCTCATATACCTCTTCACCCCATCCCTCCATCTCATCCTCGGCCTCCCCTTCCCTCTCCCCCCCTCCCCCCTCTACCTCACTCACATACACTCTCCTCGTCAGTTTCTCACCCTCCATTCTCCCCACATGGCCAAACCACCTCAGTGTGTTCCTCCTAACGCTTCCTATCACATCCACATCCAGACAGTCTTCATTTGTCAGCCTGTCTCTCCACGCGACTCCACAGCCATCTCATAAATAACTCATTTCCACTGCTCTCACCCTTGACTTCTGTCCTTCCAACAAGGTCCAAGCTTCACTTCCATACGGAAGAGTTGGTATCACAATACTGTCATGTAGTAACTTTTTCACTTCCATGCTCACTTTCCTGTTTCTTATCACTTCTTTCAAGGAACCAGCAACCTTTCTTCCTTGTTGTACCCTTTCAAGCACTTCACCCTCCAAACTTCCATCCTTACTCATCACACTACTCAAGTACTTAAACGTACTCACATTTTCCAAGTCCTCACCATCCAACCTCACTGTACATTCACTGAATTCACCTCTCTCAAAGACCATCACTACATTAACCTTTAGATTCCGTTTCTTACACACTGTCCCAAACTCATCCATCAAGCCTTGCAGCTCCCCTTCGTCTTCACCCAACAACTCAGTATCAGCTGCAAACAACAATACAGGGAGTTTCCAAACACTACCCTCTCTCACCAGGGCCATTCCAACATCCACTACCCTACCTTGTACCTCATTTATTATCCCATCCATGTACAGTTTGAACAACCATGGAGACATGACACATCCTTGTTTCAACCCAACCTTCAAAGAGAAAAATTCACTTTCACTCAGTTCACCATCCACACCCACTGCAGCCTTATCACCATCATACACACTCTTTACAGCATTCAACAACTTCCCATCTATTCCATATAATTCCAATAAGTGTGTGTGTGTGTGTGTGTGTGTGTGTGTGTGTGTGTGTGTGTGAGAGAGAGAGAGAGAGAGAGAGAGTCGAACATTAAATGTATCGGCCAGGGTGAAACGTTTAATTTAAAGGGATGCTGTCAAGAAGTATAATATTCATAAAGGAATGCTGTCAAGAAGTTTTACTGAATGGAATCGGATGCAGTTTTACCCTTCGTGTATAGGAAAGCCACGTTTCTTGCCGGATACCCTAAACCACAGGGATTAGGTGTGTTTCGTGAGAGAACTTCAGTCCGTTAGACAAACCATTACCTCCTCTAACCTCGTATAATTCATGCAGCATTATCTTTACTGTAATTCGTTAATATATTGCACTGAAAGATATTACGTTGGTTGTTTATGACAGTAAATGAATGGCTTTGTTCTCTCGGACAACGGAAATATGTTTGGACCCCTGTTTTTTGTTTGTTTCTTTGTTTGTTAGCAGTATTATCAAAAACTACAAGAGACATTTGGGCCAAATTTGGTGGGTAGATAACCCATATCCCAGGGAACAAGTGATTAACCTGTGGGACCGACCCGGATCGTATTACAGATTCTGGATCCGGAAAACGCTTTTTACAAAACCCTGATCAGTGATAAGAAAACCTAACCCATCATGAACAGTGGTTTGGAAATTACGTTCCCCTTGTCAGAGAGATGAGGTCCATTGAGTGCCCCTCTAGTTTGGTAATATATTTCACCTGAAACATTACGATACCAAGCCAGATAAATGAAAAGTTTCACGGAGTAGACGGCAATCTTGTGGGTATAGAAAGATTCCAGGTCATGCGTTTCATAGCTACGTAAGTGCAGAGATATTTTCTTGAAATAAAGAATAGTAAAACTGGGATATAACACATATTTATTTGTATAGTACATATATGAAGCTGTGATAATGCAAGCGAGATTCTAAACGTATTTGTTGTCTCGTTCAACGTGGCTTTAAAGCCGCTGTCACACCAGTTCAGCTTCCTTTATGAACTACCATCACTCTTCTCTGTGGGTTATGGTAATGGGGACCTACCTGCACCGTATAGGGGATCGTCGTTGTCCCAATTACACGACCTTATTCGTTATATTAAGGTTCTTAACTTTTTCATGGTCGTGATAATCGTGTATTATACTGCAGAAAACGTCAGACTATTACATACCTCGCCTTGGTACAACTGAAGGTTGAATAACAAGAGTCTGGGGGTATTAATACTTCAGTTCTGTAACGTTCTTATTATTGGTTTATTTCTGCTATTTCTAGATTATTTTAGTTAACGATGGAAAAGCCTCTGTCAGGGAAATGGTATAATTGAGAAGGTTATATATATATATATATATATATATATATATATATGTAACTTGCAATACTTTGGTGATAGAAACTCCGTGTACAAACAGCTAGATAAGGAGTTTATTACAAGCTCACAGTAAAACAGTCTGCCCTTGTTGAATGTCTGCTAAGAACTGATGCAATAACGCCGTCTTCAGGCGTGGGAGAGCATGCTGACCTAGCAAATTTAGTGGGGGCATGTATGCATTGGGGGGGGACATATATACATCGGGGGTAGACATATTGTGGAGGGGGTACACTACTCCCCCGGGTAGCTGAGACGGTGTCTCCTGACACCGGGAGTTAAATGGTGTTGGATTATAGGAGTAAGGCAGGACCGGGAGGTTTGTACAAGGGATAAGTATGATACAGGGGCATTAGGGGAGACATGGCCATGTTGAGGGGAGGGAATTAGAACGATATATACAGATGAGATATACAAGGATTAATAGGGACAAATGCAGTAAGGGTCGAAGGTATATATAAACATAATGGGAAGTACACAATAATAGTTTGATACATGATAAACAAGGAGTAGATATGAGAGTTCTATTGTTGTTCTTCCTTCATTTTTTTTTTTTTTTTTTTTTGTTGCATTGTCTGTAGGATACACTGTCACTCAGTAAGGCGTGAAAGAAATACCATCTTTTCTAGTAGGCAGAGTGTTCACAGTTTGGTTAATTGTCAGATGGCATTGCTAGTCACTGAATGCGAGGGCACTAAGTACGGGGAGTTTCTACGTCGTGTGTAGGGCGTACTATGCCTGTAGCGACTCTGATTTCCTGGAGTCGACGTTCCATTTTTCTGACACAACAATGCACTGCACAGATGATGAGTAGAAAACCTATGAAAGCGATAACCACAGGGGGAAACACAACTGTTGGATGAACCCATGAGCGGCTGAAGGCCAGAGAAAATCGAGCCGTAATGAAATCACTGTCATTAAGGAAGGTGAGCAGGCGCAAGTGAGGGGAGGTGATGGTAATGTTGGCAGAAGGTAGGGTTGAAGGCATGTCGATTGGTTGAAAGATGTCATAGGAGTGTTTACGAACAGCTTGGTGATAGCGAGTGGCGTAAGCGATGACGGACTCTGATTTGACAGTACAATAGTCAGGTGCTTTGTAGAGACCACTAGCGGGGACAGAGCGAACGGAAGAACCAGGACACATGATTGTGACAGAGATGGGAACAGCAAAGAAGAAGTACTGGACATGGTTGAGGTGAGCATGGTGGACCGGGAGGTCAGGAGCTGGGACAAAAGAACAGGCCGAGTAGATGGAATGGTTGCGAACTAAAGCAGACTCACAGGGTGTAGCACTGCTAGGGAAGATAGCGAAAAGGTGGGCAGCACAGAGACGAGAGGTCGGAGTAAGGGAGGAACATTGCTGGAGGTCTGTGGAAGAAAGGAAGGCAACAGAAAGATGATCAGGGGAGAGGAGGAAATATTCTGAAGGAACAGATACCTGTAACAAGGAGTTGTTGAGGCAGAAAGGGAAGGGAATGACGTGGAAAAGGTTAAAGGTTATGGAGGAACGGAGAGGAATATGGACGACGACGTATGTAGTGAGAAGAGTGGCTTTGAGAACAGGATAATAATATTCAAGGGAGGAGTAAGGGAGGACTGGGGAGAGACCGAAGGTGGAGTGAGCCCATTCCAGGACAGAACGGAGAGCTGAGACAGGTACTAAATCGGCAGTGACACGGCCATTGATAGCATCGACCAGGATACGAACCAAGGTAGGGACTTCAGACAGGAGAGAGTCAACGGCCAGTTGGAGATTATCCATGTTGAGTTTGAGGTAGAAGAACTGAGAGATAATGTTGAGATCTGAAAGGTGGCGTTGTAAGATATCGGTGAAATTGTTTAGAGTGGACGTGACTTCATTGAGTTGGGTTGTGAGCCTCTGTAACATAGTGTGTTGGATTTTAATGACTCGGCATTGTGATTCTAGGGCTGAAGCTAAATGAGTGAGATCAGATTTGAAGCCAAAAATGTCACGGGCTGTAGCAACGCCAAACAAGCCACTCAGAATCTCACCGCCGAAGTCGAAGAGACCTCGTTTCACACGAGAACGACCCACGGGTGTCTGAATGGAAAATGTGTCAATGAGCTCAGTGAATCTGTTACGTATGTATTGCAATTGCCAGGAGAGTGGGAGGAAAAGGTTATAGAGATACTCATTCGGGTTGTGTGTCCCCATGAGGGCCGTGAGATGGTTCCTGATTCCGTGGAGCTGGTGCACGTAGGCAGGTAGGGCAATGGCTAGGTCGGCCAGGGGCGCAAGATCGTAGCGCAAAGAGGCGATGTCGTCAATAAGCATTACCTCGCCTCCCGAGCCGACCAAGGCCCCGGGACGTACTCCACCATCGTCCTGACCTGACCCAGACCCCAGGAGGGTCAGCACTGCCAGCAGGGAGATCGCTAACATCGTACCTAGAAAATCAGGGTAGAGTTCATGGGGGAGGTCGTGAAGAGGTTGATGGGCAGAGCGCAGTTTGGACCGATATTGATTGGTTGATGAATGAGCAGGTGGACATGGAGATGAAGGAGACTGAGGGATAGGTGGAGACAAGGTAGACTGAGGGATGGGAGGAGGGGAAGAGGGGGCAGGAGGTTGTGTAAGTGACTCTTCCAACACGAGGCCACGGGGTGCTCGCTTTAAGTCATCGACGTGGACCCATCTGGTGTCCCTAGTGGACAGGTCCTGGAGGTGAAATTTGTTGCCTTGTTGAGCGAGGACGCGGTAGGGCCCTGTAAATTTGTCATCCAACTTAGAGGAACGCGTATGGGAACGAGCAAAGACAAGATCGCCTACATTGATAGTGATAGGAGAGGCGGACTTATGTTGGCGCTGCAGCATGTCCTCCTGAGAGGAAGCCAAAGTGGATTGGACATACTGGTGGATTGTCTGGAAGTTGGCCAATTTTAGTTTAACATAATCATCCATGTTGTAGATGGGTTCTGGCTTTGAGGATAAGAGAGAGTATGGGAGGTCCTTGTCAAAACCAAAAAGGACGAAGAAGGGAGATTCAGCAATGGATGCATTGATGGAGCTATTGATGGAAGATGCCACTTGGGGAATCCAGTCATCCCAGGACGAACTATGGGAGCCTAGATGTCTGAGGCACTCTAAGATTTTTCGGTTGTGGCGTTCTACAAGGCCATTGGAAGCCGGATGGTTAGGCATGACATTGCACTTACTGATATGAAAGTGGCGACAGATCTCATCTAGAAGGCTATTGTTGAATGCTGTACCGTTGTCAGTAAGAATGGTATGAGGGGTACTGAATGGGCAAATTACGTGATCTACAAAGGCACGGGCAACGCTCTTCGCGGTCTTGTCGGAGAGGGGTACGAGGACACAGTAGCGGGAGAAGTGGTCAACCGCTACGAACAAGTATTCAGCGTCAGATTCTGTGAGTGGTAGTTTTAAGAGATCGATTGAGACAGTTTCCCATGGTCGTGATGGGATTGGGTATTGTAAGAGAGGTGCTGGTAAGCCGGTTGATCCTTTGTGGCGGTGGCAGGAGAGGCAAGAGTCACAGTGGGCATTGATATCGCGGCGCATGGTTGACCAATAGTATTTGAGACATGCTAGGCGCAAGCATCGGTCTTTACCTGGATGGGAAGCTTGAGGAGTATTATGAACAATATGAAGAACCTTTGGTATCAGGGCAGTGGGGACAACAAGTTGGCGTACTTCGCGATTGGGCATATCTTTGCCTGTTAGCAGTGTTTTCCTGTACAAGAGATCATCATCTAGCATGAACTCATCTAGTGATACTGGCAGAGTAGGTAAGGTCGAGGCATCGCCAGATTCTAGGAAATAAATGACTTTGGACCACATGGGGTCTTGGCGTTGAAAATTTCGAACAACTTCTGATGTTAGTGTAGTATTTTCAGTTACTTCAGGCTGCAGTGATGTTATAGCTGCTGCTACGTGACGTGAGAGTGCGTCTGCGACTACATTCAACTTGCCTGGTACATATTGAAAAGTGGGATTAAAGTCCTGGATGATGATAGACCATCTAGCGAGTCTACCTGTTAGGTTGCGATTCTTGAACAAATCACATAGTGGAAGGTGGTCTGTTTGGATATGCACTGGATAACCATAGACTATATCTCTGAAATGTTTCAAGGACCAGATTACCGCTAGCGCTTCGAGATCTGTGACACTGTAGTTACGTTCAGTGGTTGTAAGGGTGCGACTAGCATACGCTATTACGTGCTTCCTTGATGCTTCATCGAGTTGCATCAAAACGGCACCAAGTCCAGTGCCTGAGGCGTCTGTGCAGAGAAGGAAGGGTGTGGTATAATCAGGGAACGCTAGAACAGGGGCATTTACAAGAGCTGTCTTTAGCTTTTGGAAAGCCTGTGACTGGTCGTTAGTCCAAACAAAGGGCACATTCTGCTTCAGTAAGTGGGTCAGAGGAGCGGCGATCTGCGCATAATTCCTGATAAAGCGACGATAATAGCCACTGAGGCCCAGGAAACTTCGTACAGCGTCGGTAGTGGTAGGTTCTGGGAAGTTAATGATCGCCTTAGTTTTATCCTCATTAGTATGAATGCCTTGTGCATCTACGACATGGCCTAGGAATTTGATTTTCTTTCGCAGGAAGTCACATTTACTGAGATTGATTTTCAGGCCTGCGAGCTGGAGGCGTTCAAAGACTTGCTGGAGTTTGGTAAAATGATCAGGGATGGATTTACTCACAACAATGATATCATCTAGGTAAGCAAAAAGAGAGAGTCCCATCATACCGCTGAAGACTGAATGGATAAGTCGCATGAACACGGAAGGAGCATTTCTCAGACCAAAAGGGAGTCTCTTAAACTGAAAATGTCCGGAAGGGGTGCTAAAGGCTGTAACTGGGCGAGAGGACTCTTCTATTTCGACCTGCCAGTACCCGCTGAGGAGGTCTAAAGATGAAAAGACTACGTTATTGTCACCAAGGGATTCTAGTAAATCAGTGAGGACAGGTAACGGGAAACGGTCTGGAACGGTGACAGAATTGACCTTATGATAGTCGACTACTGATCTAAGGTTGCCGTCCTTCTTTGGTACTAAGAAAAGTGGGCTATTCCATGGACTGACGGAGGGTTCAATAATGTCCTGGTCTAACATGTTCTGTACCATTTGATCTGTTTGCTTTCTTTGGCTGTGAGGCAATCGATACGCTGGTATGTAAATCGGCTGAGTTCCTGGGAGTAGTTCAATCGTATGTTTGACAAGGTCTGTTCTACCCATCGGTTCACCGGGTAAGGCAACCACGTTTCTGTACGAGGTCAGAAGGTCGAGGAGTTGAGGCGTATGTTCTGGGAAATCTGTGCAAGTGAGATGTGAGAGCATATCGGGTGAATGCGTCGGCGCAGATCCCGCAGAGTTAATAGTACATACACCGATTGGCGTATCATCAGTCTGAATAGTAGGAATTGAGGAATCCTGGCACACCTTTACGGCCGCTGGGTATACTAGGAAGTCTCCAATCTTTACACCACTTTTAAGTTTTAGTGGAGCATTTGTGACATTGAGCAAGTACAGGTAGCATAAACTGTCCTCTAAGACTGTACACCACGCTGACTCATAAGTCAAGCCATTCACACAACACGTCTCAGGTAGGGTTAGTACATCCACGCCTTCTTTTGCACCGGGAACACAAACAGAGACTTTGGTGAACTCATGCGGTAACAAAATTGTGCACGTATTCGTTACTGCACGTTTCGTCTCTGTGTGTTGGAGAAGATCATTCAGACTGTGTGAGGTAGGTAACTGAGACATGTCTGAGTCAGCGATAGTGTTGTCGGGAGAGGATGTAAGAGCCATGTTCGAGGGCTGAGATGATGTATCAGGAGACATTGAGGAATTTATGTCCTTGCTCGGAGTCAGTAAAGGAATGATCTCTGTATTCTCAGATGATGATGGTGGTGGTTTGGGCTGGGTTGGACTTTTTGGTAGTGATAGGGACAGAGGTAATTGAAGGGCTGATTTGATCGTAAGAACAGGACGGGGACATTCCATAGTGTAAACCGGGAATCCAGAAATGTCGATACTACCACAAGCAGGTAATAATGCAATGGAATGTTGTGCCATGGTGGAGAAACCAATAAGGGCATCTGCGGGATACTGCAAGTCATTAACCCGTCACGTCCCGAGCCTTTCCGCACCTATGACATCCCCCAGTCCCGAGCCTTTTTGGAAATTTTTTTTTTCTTATGAAACTTCCGCTTAGGTCGAGAAACTATGGAAAATCTTGAAGAAAGTGGTCTCTGCAGTCTATAAGTGGTCTATACAGGTGCGGTTTCCCCCCGCAGGTATCGTATTCTGTAATGGGCTGGATATGCGTTAACGTTTTCTATGGTAAGGAGTAATGGGACAAACAACACACAACACCTCTACATTTATTGAATTTGTACTAATAAACAATAACAGTAACAATATAATGTATTTCAGACACATATATAGGAAAAATAAGCATTGTACCATCGCGCGAGCATAGCGAGTTAGGTCCGAGTCGTATCATGCTATCTGCTAATTTTCTGTTATGAGTCTACCGATTATTTTTTCTACTTGTATACTTCTGTTTCAATGACAATTTACCAATTACAACTGTTTGTAATTGATTTCAGATGTTTTCATTCATTTTGATGACATGCAGCATAAGTTTAGCGCACATCAGCTTAGTAAGCGCACTCGCTATGACTCGTATTTCAACATACCAAATTGTTTTATCACTTTCCAATTATTTTCCCATTTACATAGAACCTTTCCCCCACCACTGTGAAGGTTTTCAATTATTTTCATTCATTACAAGGGCATTTAGCGATATGCTAGCGGCTATTCACGTAGCAACCACGATCTCAAACACTCGTGTTTCATCATCTACTTTATTTATTCACTCCAATTATATTTTCCCACTTACATTACACACGTTTACACCCCTCCAATGCACTGTACATACTTACTGCCATTATTTATTCAAGTGAGCGTGAGAATATCGCCTGAAAATACCCTCGCAAGGAATGTTACGTCATACATAATACTCACACACTTATATACTAATTCACTCACACACTTATATACTAATTATTCACTTTATCACTTGCTGACTTTTATTTTGACTAATACGTGCCTTATTCATTCGACTAAGCGTCAGGAAATCTTATCTTTATAGACACGCTATGAATATTTGACTTAGGAAATACATCATCATATACAATAATTTGAACTTATATTATACCCGTAAGAATGTCACATAATAGAAAATTTATAATAAGGGGCCGTATTTATTGCACTGAGCGACAGAATATCGCATCAAACAACCCTCTCTATGTAAGTTTCAACTTAGGGCAGATTTATATACTTACACCCAATGTTTTCACTTATGTTCTACCCGTAGGCACTTTATACTAATATTTGGCGATCCACATGACTGATAATTTCACAGAGCGTCTGTCTGTCGCATTTGCATCATAATTTCTGCGTACTTTCGCAATCACACCATGCTAAAATTGCAGCAACGTGTGATATTCACTAAAACATGGGTGAATACACAGACCCACGTCACACTGCACGCACTCATAGCGGGTGTCCTTCCTCTGTGTCGTGAGTCTCACCTGGGAATGACTGCACACGTGACACCTGCGCTGGGGCCTAGGTCTGTTGGGCTGGGGCGGGATAGGAGTGGGGAAATGGCGGGCGGATATTCTCTGGGGAGTGTGGGTAATAGGGGCAGTGCGGGGGCGCTGTTGGGGCCTTTCAACAGCATATTTTGCAAAGATTTCTCGTGTGAGCTCCCTCACAAACCCTTCAAAGGTTTCCTGAACTCCTGTGGTCATGGCGTGAAGGTGGTGGCAATTCAGAGCAGTGATATCTAGCAAGTGAAAGAACAGTTTTTTATACCACTTCATCGTGGTCCTGGCACACTCTACCGTCGATATCATGGAGTCTGACTGGTCCACGAGGCGCATGTTTATATTATAGTCCATGACACATTCAGGTTTCCAAACACGACGCCTGCTCTCGCTATGGTAATCAACAGAATCAGTACGGTGCATCAAGGGGCGGTGAACCGTGGACAAGAGGCTTACTTCTCTGTTGTGGTTCCACATTGTTGCAAGGATGTTGTTTGCTTTGAAGAAGACAACCTCACTCCTTGCAAGTTTCCGCCCTACCTTGACCATGTGACGCCGGTTCACCTTTACGGTTCCACAGACTCCCGTTTCATGTCTGTGAAGATAACGAGCGAGAAGAGGGCTAGTGTACCAGTTGTCGAGATAGAGAACATGACCACGATGAAGGTAGTCTTGTATCATCGTCTTTACCACTGCTCCAGAAAGTCCTATACTTCGATCTTCTATTATGTCTGTCTGTGCACCGGTGTACAAGACTTTGTCTTGCACGTATCCAGTCCTACAGTCACACATAACAAAGATCTTGAACCCAAAACGGTGCCTTTTGCTGGGTATATACTGTCTTAATGAAATATTGCCTCTCCACAACACGAGACTCTCGTCTATGACGAGATCTCTATAGGGATAGAATGAGGATCGAAAGGTTTGCCTGAGGTGATCAAAGACCAGCCTAATTCGCCTCATTTTGTCAGTGTTGTTTGCATTTGCAGGGTCATTAGCATCATAAAAATGGAGGCGACTTAGAATTTGTTGAAACCGATTACGGCTCATCACTTGACCAAATATGGGGGTAAACATAATAGGGTCCGTAGTCCAGTAAGCAGGAATTCTATTTTTTCTTATTATACCCATCAAAAGGACAAGGGCAAAAAATAAGAACATTTCTGGAATGGAGACAGGGTAATCATAAATCATTGAATGCCTACTCCTTGTTCCCAATCTTTCACTTTCTAGCCGCTGGCCGCTTGCAAACAGGTTTGTTTGAAGCACGATCTGATCAACGAAGGCCTCACTGAAAAACAGGTGGAAAAAATCCAACCTGCTTGAATTACAGTGAATACCTGGTGCAATGCAGCCAGATCGCCCCTGCTCAGTGAAGGGGTGAATGAGGGGAGAAAAATCACTCCCATCCTCCCAATCCCACAACACAAATCCCTCGTCCCCATCACCACCTTCGTCTGGGTGGGGAGGAGATCCTGGTTGGGGAGGTTGGGGAGAAGGAGTACGGAGGGCTTCCCCACTGTCACTCCTCTTCCCTCTGCCTTTACCCTTTCCCTTTCCCTTACCCTTACGGCCTTGAGGAACATTAGGGGGCTGTGGGGATGAAATAGTTTGATATTGGGGAGCAGAAGACGTGCTGGGGAGTGGTTCCTCCCCACCTTCCCCCTCCATTACCACACCACGTGCTCTCTCACGCAACCTTGCTCGACCACGTGTTAGGGGATATTGGGGAGCATAAGACGTGCTTTGGAGTGGTTCCTCCCCACCTTCCCCCTCCCTCACAACCCCACGTGATAAGGAACGCACCCGCACTGGCCCACGTGATCCATTCTGCTGCCTCACACTGCGTAGGGAGAGCAATGACTCACCCACCTCACTCTCACTTTCCCTAATCCCAGGAATGTCCATTTCACTCCCCACTCCCTCCACTTCACTTCCTACCACCCCAAACAGAATGCTAGGCCCATACCTGCTTAGACGACGTGGTTTGCGCTCTGGGCCACGATGCATAATCACCTCCCGCCCATACCACGTGGCAGCACGTCCCACGTCTCCGTCCTCGTCCTCGTCCTCGTCCTCGACCTCGAATTCGTCTTCCAAGGCACGCTGGGGATAGGGATATGACATACCACGTGCCTTCTTTGCCTCCTGCCCCTCTCTAGCAGCACGGTAAGTCACGTACTGCTGCTTCCTTGGTGACGGAACTTCCTCATCACTGCTGGTGGTTTCTTCCTCCTCTGGCTGCACATAATCTTTGTCCATCTCCTCGTCATCCAGTGGGGAATCACTGTCGCCGGTAAAGGTGTCCAGGGCGACTTGAATTTCGCTCCCTGAGAGACCTCTCTTAGCCATGTCTGAGCAGGACCGTGGCTACCAGGTGAGTGGACGAGTGGCGGGCTAGCGCGGGTCGCGCGGGGTCGCCGAGTGTCCCCGCCTGGTGGCAGGTAGGGGAAGGTCAGGCGAGGGTACGTACCGCAAATCAAGCGCGAAATTTGAAAATTGTCAAAATTATGCACATTGCAATTGCACGACGTACTGGTACGTCGCCGGGACTGGCAAATGCAAATCATGGTGACGTACCCATACGTCGTCGGGACGGGGTGGGTTAATGACATGAAATTCAATGGGGATAGGGGGCAAAGCTCTGTGGAGTTTGACTTCAAGGATGACTCTTCCCTTAACCTTAAACTCTGAGCCGTTGACACCACATAGGTGAATGTCTGGTGGTTCTAGGAAGCTGACGTGGCTGTGATGGCGATGAATAATTTGTAAGGAATTTTCGGAGATGAGATTTACTATAGATCCTGTGTCCAAGAAGAATGACGATGGTATGTCATGACTGCTTCCGAGAATGACTAAACCCGAGGATGTTATGGGACCTACATGGCGGATGGGGAGGTGGGTTTCTGGTTCTACGTGATATTGGTCCGATACGGGCGCGGCGCTTCCCCCGACTGTGGGCGGTTGAGGTAACGACATGCCTCAGTGGTGTGAGTCGTGCTTGATTTGTGGTATTTGCAGTGTGGACGACGTGAGCGGGAAGGCGTACGCTGTCTGGTTTGGGAGTGAGGATGTCTGTATGTACGGTCGCAACTGGATGCTCGATGTCCAGGATGACCACAGTACCAGCAAAGAATCGAAGATTGTCTGTTCCGTCGGGCGCTAGATTAATCACGACCTGCGGTAGGAGAGCGATGTGTGGCAGGTCTGCCGCGTGTGGTGGGATGGGAGCGAGATTGGTCTGGGGTAGTGGAGGTGTGACAGACTGAGGAGGCCAAGGGTTGGGCGGTGCCCTGACGCATGTAGTTCGAACCTGATCTTTCATGAATGGCTTTAGTGACCTGAATAATTTTATCTCCTGGATTGAAACCGATTTCCAAGGCGAGCTCTCGCTGTTTAGGAGTAAGCCAGTGAAGGAATCTGAGGTAACCAATTAAGTCAGCAAAGTTGGTGAGTGAAAGCATTGGAACGCCATTCTTGTCTTCTAACAATTTCGTGCCTACCAGTAATTGGAGCATCTCGCTACTAGTTGCTTTCATGGCAGCGGCAGCTTCGCGGAGCTTGGCATATTGCGTGGGGATGCGCAAGTCCTCATCTAGTTGGTTTAGGAGATTAATGAATCCCATGAGAGATGCGGTATTTGAATGCTGGCAACAAAGGCTGATGAGTTCCGTACGAAAATCAGCAAAGGTACGAATGCTATCGAAATGTCCTGCACGGATCGCGGATCCGATGTCTGATTTACCGTGATGCAAGCGACCGAGGAGGTAAGCTACTTTGAGCGATTCCTCGGTAATTTGTCTATTATTTATTTCGGTTTCGACTTCTCTGAGGAAATCATAGACAGACCAAGTTGGGTCCTGGCCGGTAAATTTGGGACGATTGGCATCGTCGAGATAGATAGGCTGTGGAGGGTTGGCCATGGCTGGAAGTGTAGAAGTGGCGGCAGGAGAGGTGTGGGAGAGAGAGAAGGTAGTGGCAGTTAAGGGCGAGGAAGACGGGGTATGAAGGGAGGCAGGAGAAGTAACGACAGTGGAAGGAGTAGAGGAAGAAGAAGGGAGAGTAGAGGCAGGAGTAGAGGAGGAAGTATCTGGATTTACGAGGGTAGGACGGGTAGTAAGTGATTCTGCGGGACGTGAAACGGGAGTCTCAGGTACAGGGCGGTGGTACTCTTTGCCACTTCGTAAATGAGTGATTGTGTTAGAGTCGGCAGACGGGGTATGAGCAGGTGATGTTTCCGGGTCGAGAGGGCTGGTGGTAAACGGTTGACGGGGAAAGTATGACATTTAATGCGGCAATGGAAGATGAAAGGATGAAGATGGATACGTAGGTGGAAATGTATAAATAACAATGAGAGAATGGAATACAGTAGGTGTGAAAATGAATGAAGGTGCGGGCATGGATGGTTTAAATAAAATGCGAAGGATGAGATGGATAATAAATAACGTAGGTGAAGATGAAAACGGGGTAATGGAAATGAGATGGAATATTTACAATAACCAATCTGTAGAGAAAATCGAGGATAATCTCTATAGAAAGGAAAGATATACTATAGTTACACAGTAGAAACGGGAGTGTCGAGAGGTATGACGTGCAGGGTGGCTGGGCGTAGCTGGGCTGGGGCGGGGCGGGGCGGGGCGGGGCGACGGGGCGGGGCTTGGCGGGGCTGGGCGGGGCTGGGCGGCGGGGCAGAGACAGCTGGGCGGAGAGGAGAAGAGACGCTGCGATGAATCACCGGCAGGGAGTGGCGGTCTTAGGAGGCTCCGTAATGCAGACCAGATGCGGGCGACTGCGGAGGCCAGTGGTGGGTGGTAAGGCAGATGTCGGCGCAAGGCAGGTGTAGAGCTGGTGAGTTGCAAATGCAGAGAATGGTGGTGGGCAGGCAGCGGGCAGACAGTGATAAGTGGCACCGTGGGGGACAGGAGCTATGATGAGGCCGGAACAGGTGCTGGGAACAGGTGCAACAGGTGCATAGGTCGGCGACGGCGACACATGCAGTCAGGAACAAGGCGTATGGGTGCGGTGGTTTGAGAGGGGAGCACGGGTGAGAAAAATGGTACACTCGAAAAGCACAGCCAAGGTATGACACCACTAGAGGCACGGAGGAGGGGCGAGGCTGGCAGATGCGAGACGTCGTGTATCTTGTTGTATCACAAAAAATCCAAGGAGGCGGTCAGAATGTGATGGTTCGAAACACCGCTGCTACCAAATGTAACTTGCAATACTTTGGTGATAGAAACTCCGTGTACAAACAGCTAGATAAGGAGTTTATTACAAGCTCACAGTAAAACAGTCTGCCCTTGTTGAATGTCTGCTAAGAACTGATGCAATAACGCCGTCTTCAGGCGTGGGAGAGCATGCTGACCTAGCAAATTTAGTGGGGGCATGTATGCATTGGGGGGGAACATATATACATCGGGGGTAGACATATTGTGGAGGGGGTACATATATATATATATAGATAGATAGATAGATAGATAGATATAGAAAGATAGACAGATAGATAGATATAGATATAGATAGATAGATAGATTGATAGATATAGATATAGATAGATAGATAGATATAGATATAGATAGATAGATAGATAAATAGATAGATACATCCTATTGTTAAAATAAAAAAACTCCCCCCAAGCTAAATACGCTCTTCTGGAGGTAATAAGAATAGCTAAACTAAAAACGGATGTCATCGAAGTGACCGGATTAATACTGTATATCATAGAGATATCCTCAAATCATATTCTCAATAATATTAACCCCTTTCCTGGGATGACAAGTTGCTGAAAGAAGGAATAATGAACAGATAACACCAAATCATAAAGTGGCTATGTGGCACTGTAGGAGTGGACGTGGTGTTGAAGAAGGACGCCAGTATACTTGAGTGGCTCCACTGTTTAGTAAAACAAACGTCCCTCATTTCCCTCCTCATCCTCCCCAAGGAGGAGAATGGAATGCCAGAGAGGAGCAACTTCACCCTGCTGTTCACTGGGTTCACGTTCCAGATGAGCCTGGGGCTACAAAACGGCTTCTGCTAAGACAGCTTTGTTTTTCTTTTCATATCATACATGCCATCTGTCGACATGTTTATTCAGGTAAAAGGACTCCTCTCGTTCTGAAAGGGTTATAAACAATGTCCATTAGCTAAATCAGGATTTTGATCTATAATTATTCCTTACTGTATTCGACGATAATATTCAGCTGGATAGGATGAATCCTTTCACTCACAAGATATGTTTTTTGTTTAATATTAGTTACGCTTAGACTATTTTATTATGCTTTGGAGAGAATATTCGAAGTTTAGGGGTGAAATGCGTCCTTCATGGGTTACGTTAGAACGAAATCTTTCCCAGGCTGAAGAGAAGCAAGGATATAATAGCAAAGACGTCCGCGGGGTTGAACAAGTAGAATAGATGTCGACGCGGTGATAAGGTAATCCGCTCAGGTCGATGGCCTACTTTTAAATTTTGTTTTTAGTACTTACAGGCGATTTCGGTTTGGAGAGGGACTCCTTTCCGTGGTGCACCGACATAACCGGGGGGGGGGGGGGATACTGATTAGTTATAGAAACGTCTCGCATCTCTCCCTACTTTCCAAAAGGAGGTTGGTGGAAGTGCAGGCGAGAGGCAGCTGCAGTCAGCAGTCCACTGGGATAACATTACCAATGAACCTGGGGCTACTACTACTACTGCTACTACTACAAACGATTTCATGCAGCTTTGGAGTGTCTTTTCGAGATGGTAGGGTTGAATTTAACCATTCTCCAACCTGACGTGAAGACCATCATCCACTCACTTGATGTAGCGCTGCCTACTTTTTCATTCACCTTTGACGTTCTTTTTCTGTGTCTGCCCTTCTCTCTTCCTATTTCCTCAGTCCTTCCTATCACTTTATATTACTCTTCTTTTCTCCTCAGCTGGGTTTACATTGAGTGACCAGCCTAATGGTATTCTGTAAGCCAGGAAACCATTTACAACGGTGGGTGTTAATTACAAAACCAGTTCACTCGTGTTCCCAACGTGTCAACAAGTGGGTTGGTAGGGGGTTAGTGCCCATCCCCGTAAAACAACCAACTCAAAGACAAACGGCCAACCCTAACGGGATCATGGCATCTGGCTGTAGCTAGACAGAATAAATACCTCCCAAAATAAAGATCTGTCCTGAAGTGAACAAAAACAGTGTAGTGATAACAAGAATACAACGCAATATCTGTTATCCGATTCAAGAGGCTAATTTCATTTTTCACTTCTTTACTCGTTCAAAAATTCTGCACACACCCACAGACACACACAAATATATACAGACAGGGATATACATACATACATACATACATACATACATATAGATATCAATCAATCAATCAATCAATCAATCAATCAGCTTTATTTCATATCTATTGATACATAATGGTAATCAGTAGCAGTAGCAGCATCAGTATGGCATCAACAGCTATATATATACAAAAAAATCTGTACATATGGACATCACATAATAAGTGGTGTACTGTACAATTATATATCTATAAAAAAATCATATTAAAAGACCTGAGGGCATCACGGTGCGCATACACATTATTAACATATTAGAAAAAAAAAAAGCATCAATAAAATATAAAAAAAAAGGTAAAAAATTAAAACTACCATCAGTGCAATTAAAAAGAAGTCAAGTGAAATATAAAACTGGCATCAATAACCAATACAGAAGGTCCAAATAAAATATGAAAGATAGCATCAATTAAAAAATAAAAAGGTCCAAATAAAATACATTATCTAGCATGAATTAAAAGTAAAATGATCACAATAAAATATCAGAGGTAGCAGCTTTAAAAAATAAAAAGGTCAAAATATAAAATTATAATAAAATGGTCAAAAAAAAATATATACATATATACACATATATACATATACACATATACATATATACATATATACACACATATACACATATACATACACACACACATACACACACATATAAAAGCTGGGAACCAAGAAAAAGTAAAGAGGTCAAAATAAAATCTAAAAAGCTAGCATCAATAAAAAATATAAAAGAAATAGCACTGCCTCACCTTAAGATTACTACATGGTTTCGTCTGTGCTCATGGTTCTGCACCCAAGATATTCGTGATCGAATTATATCCATGGCATGACAGGTAATGTCCACTCTGTAGTGTAACTTGAAATGATTAATAACATATTTACAAAAGAAACCCATTTTTAAGTATGGTAGGTTCAAGTTAATGATAGCACTATTAGATTGCATCAACCTTTTGTAATAGCGGCACTGTGTGAGGGCCACATGGTGCCTCAGTAACAGCTGGTTACAGGAGGCAGCCACATCATGGTTGCTGGCATAGGCTGGCATTCCAGTCATTCGTTTTAAAGCTTTACTGTAAGCTCCCTCAAATGCTTGAAATGTACATGATCTTCGTGTATCCTTATGGTTTAAAAGAGGCAGACCATAGTCTGGCTTACAGTACGAGTTAAAAAGGAATAAGAATGTATTAATGTCTATACCACTAAAATTTCTAAAAATGCAATTAAAACTTGAATAAAACTTATTAAGCCTTTTCATTACATCTTTGTCATCTTTAAGGTCATGCCTAATTATGTGTCCCAGATAGTCATATTCATATACAATCTCTAATTTATCGCTGTTTAAAGTTAAATGAGTTATATAATTTTGCTTGATCTTTGAGCCTAAGAGCATGCATTTTGTTTTATCTTTGTTAATTTTAAGTTTTATATCACTTATCATTGATGAAAATTTGGTATACAAATTATTCATGGTTGCAATGGAATTCGCACAGAGCACAATATCATCGGCATAAGCTAGAATATTGATTCTGCTCATACCAATCATGCACCCTTGGCTCATGCTTGTAATTTCAGATAAAACATTATCTATATACAGTTTAAATAAAAAGGGAGATAGAACACCACCCTGTCTAACCCCGTGTTCCACGTAACAAGGTACACCATGCGCCCCCTTCCATTTAATACTAGCTATCTGGTTCCTTAAATAGTGCATAATTATGTACACAACATCTATTGGAATGTTCAGCCTTAACATTTTCTTCCCCAAAACGAAATGGTTAACTAAATCAAATGCCTTAGAGAGGTCAATAAAAGTTATAATGCCATTATCACTCTTGCTACTATACTTATTCATTATCTCTTTAAGCAAGAAACAAGCGTCTGTCGTAGACATACCTCGCTGGAAGCCAAACTGTCTTGAACATGGAAAAACTTTTTCTTTTAAAACATCCAGTATTATCATCTCAAATATTTTTAATATACAAGATGACTGCATTACAGGTCTATAATTATTAGAGTCTGTTAAATTACCCTTACTATTCTTAACTATTGGAGTTACTATACCTTTTAAAAGTGGCTGTGGTAAGTAACAATGAGTAAAACAAGCATTAAAAAACCGAGACAAATAAATTAAAAATTCATCTGAGACATTCCGTAAAAACAAGGAGTGGACCCCGTCATGGCCCACCCCGGGGTTCAGACGTGCTATGATCCTCCTCAGCGACACTACCGACACTCGAATAAACATTTTTCGTCCATTTTCCCATTTCTGTTTAAAGTTATTCATGAAATCAAATTTTGCTTCAGTATCATCATGTTGTGCTGCTAAAAATTTCTTATGAAATATTTTTACAATATCATGGTTACATTGTTTACCGTCAATGATATTCGTGGCTTTCATTTTCCCTTGTTTTCTTTTCACTTCACACCAAAATTGTCTTTTATCTTTATTTCTAAACTTTTCCATAATGCTCTCGCATACTTCACTCTGCTCGTCCCTCTTACAGTCATTCAAAGCCTTTTTGAAATCCTTCCTAGAAGCTATCATTTCATTATGTTCAACAGTCCCTGCTTTCTTACCTGTTGCTAACCACCGCAGATATTTCTCTCTGGCCACCGAATGCAGGCACTTAACGCGCCTGTTCCATCCGGGAATAACCTTATACTTATTTGTCTGTACAGTCGTTCTTGTGTACTCCAGTGATGCTTTTACAAGAGCAGAACCAATACTATTATATAAAAGATCAATACTATTAAGGTGAGAAACATCTCTACAGCCCACCGTCACACACAGATGAGCTGGGAGATCACGAAGCTTACTCAAGTCATCGTCAACTCGTCTACGCATTTCATTTATTTCATCAGGCCTTAATTTATTCCAGTTTATTGTATTCAGAGCTTCGTCTTCATTGGATGTAATAGTTGCTAATTTACAAGGTTTGTTAACATTTATTGAGAGAGTAAATGCCATCGGCAAGTGATCCGATCCCATCATACCATATAATATCTGAAATTCGGAGACAGTCATTGCATAATGATCCCTCCCTACCACATGATCTAACCATCTACTATAAGTGTTCCCGTAGCTTATAAATGTGCAAGTACTCCTCTCTAATTTCTCGACATCAAAGCATCTTAATAGATTTTCCTGCATAAACGTTGTGAGATTACGCCAAGCCCGTCCTGAGTGAGGATCCGCATTAAAGTCTCCAGTAAAATATATATTGTCATATTTCATATCATTCATAATTCCTTCGAG
>NC_136958.1:27852347-27927347 GCF_032717465.1 Coenobita brevimanus | reverse complement strand
CTGAGACAGATGAGAATGGGAGTGAGTTATTGGACATTTGTGCTGGGAGGGGGTTGGTGATAGCCAATACCCTCTTCAGGCATAAAAATGATCCACAGGTATACATGGCGAGTGATGAGAAGGGTGGGTGGTGAACTGAATGAAAGGAAGGCAATGATTGATTATGTGTGTGTGGATGAAAGGATGCGAAGATGTGTAATGGATGCAAGAGCTCATAGAGGTTGGAGGAGTGGACTTTCTGACCACTACTTGGTGGTGGCCAGAATTAGAATTCAGGCAAGATGGAGGAAAAGAAGAAGGGAAAGACGAGAGGAAGGAGTAGTTGCAAGGAGAGTGGAAAGGTTACAAGAGGATCAGAAAAAGGCAGAGTATAAGAGAGAAGTGGAGGAACGATTGGGCAAATATGAACTGGAGCAGATGGGAGACGTGGAAGGTGTGTGTAGGATATTTACAGAAGAAATATGTGCAGCATGTGATGTAGTGTGTGGAAGGAAGAGAAGACGGAGGGGGGTGCAAGGAACAGCGTGGTGGAGTGAAGAGGTGAGACAGGCTGTGGCACAAAAGAAGAAAGCATACAATGAATGGATGAGAAATAGGGGCGTGGAAGAAGTTGAGAAGCGGAAGAGAGAGTGTTATGTAGAAAGAAAGAGAGAGGTGAAAAGAATAGTAAGAGAGAGTAAGAAGAGAGTGGATGAGGAATTTGGGAGGAATTTGAGTGTAAAGTGGAGGGACTGTAAGAAAATGTAATGGAAAGAGGTGAAAAGAGTAAGACAGGGTGGAAGTGAAGTTAGCAGGGGAGTGAAAGATAAAAATGGTAGATTACTAGTGGAGAAGGGAGAAAAAGTGAGCAGATGGAGATAACACTTTAAGGAATTGTTGAACATAGAGGATGGAAGTTATGCGAGTATAAGTGGCTGGGGAATGGCTGGGAGAAGGAGGGAGGTGAGAAGACAGGAAGAAATCAGTAGGATAGAAGTTGTGGAAGCAATGAAGAAAGTTAAATCGGGGAAAGCCCCAGGAATTGATGGAGTGTGTGGTGAAATGCTGAATCATGGGGGAGAGATAGTAGTAGAATGGATGTGGAAGATGTGCAGATTGGCCTGGGAGGAAGGTAGAGTCCCGGAGGATTGGAAGTCAGGTATAATTATTCCCTTGTACAAAGGAAAAGGGAAAAAGAAGTGTGTGGTAATCATAGGGGCATTTGTCTTCTTAGTATAATAGGAAAAGTGTATGGTAGGATACTTATTGACAGAGTTAGAGAAAGAACAGAGAAATTAGTTGGAGAAGAACAGGGAGGCTTTAGGAAGGGAAGAGGTTGTGTAGATCATATATTCATTCTTAGATCTTTAGTGGAAAAGTTTCTAGAGAAGGGAAAGAAGTTGTATGAGGCTTTCATGGATTTGGAGAAAGCATATGACAGGGTGGATAGACAAGGATTGTGGAAAGTGTTAAGAATATATGGAGTAGATGGGAAGTTGTTGAATGCTGTGAAGAGTATGTACGATGGTGCGAAGGCTGCAGTGTGTGTGGATGGTGAACTAAGTGAATTTTTCTCTTTGAAAGTTGGGTTGAAACAGGGATGTGTCATGTCTCCATGATTATTCAATCTGTACATGGATGGGGTAATAAAAGAGGTACAAGGAGAGGTAGTGGATGTTGGAGTGGCCCTGGTGAGAGAGGATAGTGTTTGGAAACTCCCTGTACTGTTGTTTGCAGATGATACTGTGTTGTTGAGTGAAGTCGAAGGGGAGCTGCAAGGCTTGGTGAATGAGTTTGGGAGAGTGTGTAAGAAACGGAATCTAAAGGTGAATGTAGGGAAGAGTAAAGTGATGGTCTCTGAGAGAGGTGAAGTCAGTGAATGTACAGCGAGGTTGGATGGTGAGGAATTGGAAAATGTGAGTACGTTTAAGTACTTGGGTAGTGTGTTGAGTAAGGATGGAGGTTTGGAGGATGAAGTGCGTGAAAGGATAAAGCAGGGAAGAAAGGTTGCTGGTTCTTTGAAAGCAGTGATAAGAAACAGGGAAGTGTGCATGGAAGTGAAAAAGTTACTAGATGACAGTATTGTGATACCAACTCTAACGTATGGAAGTGAAGCTTGGACGTTGTTGGAAGGACACAAGTCAGGAGTGAGAGCAGTGGAAATGAGTTATTTAAGAGGAGCCTGTGGAGTCACATGGAGAGAGAGGCTGACGAATGAGGATATAAAGGAGCGTTGTGGTGTGGATGTGGATGTGATAGGAAGCGTTATGAGGAACACACTGAGGTGGTTTGGCCATGTGGAGAGGATGGAGGGTGAAAGACTGACGAAGAGAGTGTATGTGAGTGAGGTGGATGGGGGAAGAGGGAGGGGGAGGCCGAGGATGAGATGGAGGGATGGGGTGGAGAGGTATATGAGAGAGGGGGGTGTGAGTTGGGAGCAGGGCAGTGAGATGGCGGGGGACAGGGCGACTTGGAGGCGATTTGTTTGTTGTCACCCCAAACGGGATTGAGGCGTCTGGCAATAGATAGATAGAAAAACGATAACAGAGGCGCAAAACTTCCGCCGGATGTCATTTGCCCAGACTTCCAGAATGCATTGACAATGTCCCCCAACTACAACAACTAGAAAAAAAAAAAATCTTTTTTTTTCCATGCAAGGAAGAAGGAACTAAAGGCCAGGAGCAGCAAATCGTTCCTTCCAAGAAAGAAAAATGACCAAAGAGAGCCAAATTCAAGATCCGTTTGCGTTTCAAAGACTGGAGATCATAGGAAGTAGGAAATACAGACACAGGGAGACAGTTCCAGAGCTGACATGTGGCATTAATGAAGGACTGAGAGTAACGATTGACTCTTGCATTAGAGAGTTGGACAGAAAACGGGTGAGAATTTGTTGCTAGACGGGTCCTACACACACATCATAGAGGTAGAGGCATGCAAACAGTCAGTTCAGAGGATCTGTGACCATTGAAGTAGTGATAAAAAAGAGATAAAAAAGAGGAGTAGACTGTAGCACCAGTCGAACAGGGCAGTACTCCCGAGGTTGATGGCAAGCTGGTGACAGGGAGAGCTGGAGCTCCCGTTTCACCAGCCCTCAGGACTTGATCCTGACCATCTCCCTTTTCTGAACATTTTCAGTGCATTCATTTACACAGAGAGTAGGCCAGCATGCTCTCATGATACCTCTACCTTCAACTGTCTACACCACACTACATGCGCATAACATATCACACCTTCTATTCACATCTTTAGTAATGGCCGCTGCAATCTCACAATCAAATGAGGTGGTATCTCGGATTGCCACCACCGGCAGGGTAGGGCTGGAGGCACAGGGTCCTCCCGGTCGCTATCAAGCGACTGTGCCAGCAGCGACTGTTGCTATTTCCGGGAATGCTCATCGGCAAAGAGGTGACGGTGCGGCCTTATTCTTTACCAACATCCGCGGCCTTACCACAAATTTAAACTCAGTTCATTTTTTCCTTCAGTCCATATCCCCTTTGGCCCTTTTCCTCACAGAACCACAAATCTCACCCTCTACCGATATATCTCCATTTTGTTTTCCAGGTTACCATCTCCTTACAAACTTTCGAAACAAGGGCGGCACCTGTTGTTATATCAAATCCCAATATGCAGTTGACACTATTTTAAACTTCACTTCATCCAGTTTTGATTACTCATTATATAAATTAAATTGCCAAAACATTACCAAATATATCTGTGTAGTTTATCGTTCCCCCAATGCTTCTTCGGAACCCAGTGTATTTGATTCCATATCCACTCAGTTGAGTAACCTTGACCTTGCCCTTGGCAATGAAATTACCATTTTGGGTGATTTTAACATACACAATGTTGAATGGTTATTGCATTCTGCCCGGACTGACGACGCTGGTCTGGAATGCGAGCTGTTTGCAGAATCGTTTAATCTCACCCAGTTGGTAAAGCAACCAACCAGAATACCTGATAATCCTGACCATAATGCCCATCTCTTGGATTTATTCTTGACAAATAATCCAGATCAATACAGGATAGAGGTACTGTCACCACTTGGATCCTCTGACCACAATCTCATCAAAGCCTCATTAGTTAACCCTCCTACATCTCCCCATTCCGAACCTGTCAGGGTGACCCGATGGCAGTTTGACAGGGCAGACTGGGATGGATTTAGAAATTTTCTTGCTGATGTTCCATGGCAGTCTTTCTTCTCTAGTGATCCCAATTCTACCCAGTCCCACATTTGTGACTTAATACTAGCTGGTATGGATTTATTCATACCAAGTCAACAATTCACTAAAAGATCAAACTCTCCAAAATGGTTTGATGGCAATTGTGCCAGAGCAACAGCCCAAAAGTCATTAGCATATAACTCTTACTTAAAATCAAAAACACCTGAATCACTCTCCCAATTTAAAATTGCTAGAAATCATGCAAAAGCTGTATTAAATCTATCTAAATCAAACTTTCTTCAAAAGCAAGCATCAAAACTACTTAACAACCCTAATGACAACAGAATATTCTGGTCAACTCTTAATTCTTTCAATAATAACTTTAACAAGTCATCTTCCATTCCCCCACTAAAATCTTCAGATGGCAATATTACAAATGACCCACGTGGGAAAGCAGATATCTTTGCTAGTACCTTTGCAAGAAACTCTACCATAGATGATACCAGCCAGAATGTCTCAGTACTGGAACTTGATTCTCCCGAAATTGCCCCACTTAAAATACAGACAAGATTTGTAAAATCCATCCTAGACAATTTACCTACCAACAAAGCTCCAGGTCCAGATGGAATTCCGCCAATTGTTTTGAAAAAGTGTTCCCCTGAACTTGCCTCTGTCCTAGCTAAATTATTCAGACTATGCATACGTACTTCTTTATTCCCAAATTCATGGAAAGAAGCCAATATCCACCCAGTTCCGAAGAAAGGAAGTTCATCTGACCCCTCCAATTACAGACCAATAGCTATCACATCTTCTCTTGGTAAGGTATTTGAAACTTTAATTAATAAGCATATTGTTAAACATCTTGAATCCAACAACTTAATTAATGATAGACAATACGGTTTTCGCCACGAAAGATCCACCATTGACATACTCAATCTCTTAACTCATACCATCCATCAATCAATTGATCTTTTTGGAGAAACTCATGCAGTAGCTCTTGATGTCTCTAAAGCTTTCGACAGAGTATGGCACCGTTCCCTGCTGTCCAAACTCCCTTGCTATGGACTAACGTCTTTTGTTCCTTTGATTTCTTCTTATCTTAGTGACAGGAAAATAAGAGTAAAAGTAGATGATGTATATTCGAATTTCCACTCAATTAACGCCGGCGTGCCACAGGGATCAGTTCTGGCGCCAACCCTATTTCTGGTTCATATTAATGATCTCTTATCTGTCACTCACAATCCCATTCACTCATATGCAGATGACTCAACACTACATAGTTCATTCACACTCAGACATCCATTTACAAAGTCTAATATCTCTACCTCTCAACTCAATACAGCCATCTCCATAAATCAAGATCTATCTACAATCAGTGAATGGGGACAAAACAACCTTGTCTCTTTTAATGCTAGTAAAACTAAATATATACAGTTTACTAATAGACAGATATTGCCAGATTCGTACATTACCTTCAGTGCTACTAATATTCCCATCTCCAAAAGTATTGAAATTCTTGGTGTCTCACTTAACAGTGCCCTCAGCTGGACCTCTCATGTCAGATCACTTGCTAAAACCGCCTCAAGGAAACTTGGATTATTGTACAGAGTCCGTAACTTCTTCGCCGATGAGCAGTTAGCTATAATTTATAAGAGTCATGTGCGCTCTCAGCTTGAATATTGCTCACCCTTGTGGAATGGTTGTGGAGAGGTTGCATTAAGACAACTAGACAAAATTCAGAATAAAGCTGTTAGAATCATTAACAACCCTGCCATTACATATAAACTACCTCCCCTGCAAGTAAGAAGGAATGTTGCCTCCCTTGCATTATTTTACAGATATTTTTTTGGCAAATGCTCAGACGAAGTTGCGTCCATGGTGCCACCTCTCCATGCCTTCCCTCATGCTACACGGGCATCTGGTAACGCTCATGACTGGAATGTCACTCAACCACATTGCAGAACTTCTGCCTATCAGAATTCTTTCATTCCCCGAACTGCATCTCTCTGGAACTCGCTTCCCCAGAGTTGTTTTCCTCCAAATTTCAACCTACAACTGTTCAAGTCTAATTCTTACAGATATTTTATGAACAGAGGACACCAGTAATCTGGTGTATGGATTATTTTTTTTTCTCCATTTGTTTTTCCTTCCTCCGTTCTGTTATTTAAAAAAAAAAAAAAAAAAAAAAAACACTGCGGCAAACAGACAGAGGTTGAAAGGAGCCAGTAAGAGAAGGAGAGATGATAAGGTAAAAAGCCTTTGACACTGCCTTTTGAGAAGAGCTATGAGAGTTGTACTCTACGCAAAGGTGAATAAACCCTGTGTATAAAGTCAACAACTGTGCAGAGGCAAAGAAGGCGCGGAGTTGGCTTAGTACACCTAATCTCTTGAAAGCAGATTTTAGAAGAGATGTAATATGATCTTTCCAAGATAAGTCCCGAAAGAATAAAATCCCAAGTATGTTTAAGGATGATGCAGGATTTAGCTGGATATTACTAAATATTTGTGGGTAATCCTGTGGAAGATTTTGTCTGGTTGACAGCTGTAAGAATTGAGTCTTTGATGTATTAACCCGCCCCATCCCGACGTTTTCTGGGCAGTGGTACGCCCCAGTCCCGACATTTTTGGACCTTTTTTTTTTTTTTTAGGCTCAAACATTCGCTTTTGGTGAGAAACATCGAAAATTCATAGAGAAATCACTCACCTGAGGTTTAAAATACTCGATCCAGGTACGAGTACCTCCTTACCTGACTGGGTTTTCTAACAGGCTGGCACCAAAGAAAACGAGTTCTATGAGAGGATAACTATTTTATCCACTCATAAACAGTATTTATTTATTTACTTGGTACGAATTTATATGTCGTACAAGAGTATATTGGTTTTCAAACAGTAATATAGGCATTATAAGCATTGTTTCACTCACTAACTCATCACCATTCATGACCTTTTTTTCCCACATTACCTAATCATCATTTCTGACTGTTTCTTCCTCCAATGCTATGTAAACTTTGTCCTCCACATTGTCATCAATTGGGGAATCACTCTGCCCCTGAATGTCTTTATTGGCCAGGTCACTGGTAACAGGTGAATTGCCGAGACAATGGCGTGCAGGGGGGGGGAGGAGAGGTTATGCGGAGTAAGGCATTGTCCCTGCTTGGCATCTTGTAGAGGAATAGAGGAAGGTGTCCCGTGTATACGTGCCAAAAATCACTCGCGAAATCACTCGTGAAAATTGAAAATTGTGCAAATTAGGGACCTTGCAATGTTGCTGCGTTAATTTACGTCTCCGGGATATGAGTGCACATCATGTGAGGACGTGAATTCACGTCTCCGGGACGGGGCGGGTTAAAAACAACAAGATTATTTTTACCCCAGTCAGAGATACAAGCCAAGTCAGGCATTAGGTGTGCCATAGTCTCATGCCTTGTTTGTTGAAGTAACTGCTGAGATGGATGTTGCGAGAACCGAATGGAAAGGTGAAGGGTGGAATCATCAGCTTCTGAGTGGGTAATGTTAGATGTACAGCTTAGAACGTCATTGATGAAGAAAGGAAGAGAGTTGGTGATAGGACAGAGCCCTGAGGAACACCATTACTGATATATAGTGAAGAACAATGGCCGTCTACAACAGCATTCAAATACTTGGGTACAGTGACAGAAAAGAGAGGAAAATGTGCAAAAGAAGTTGAACGTAGAGTGACACTAGGAAGCAAAGTGGCTGGTACAATGAAGGCCTTGATAAGAAAGAGAGACTTGAGTGTTGCAGCTGCACGAGGCTTACATGAGGGAGTGTTAGTGCCAACCTTAACATATGGGGGTGAGACTATGGTGTCGCATGAAAATGAAAAGTCAAGAGTAAAATCAGTGGAGATAAGACTGCTGAGGAATGTATGTGGAGTACAGAGGGTGGACAGGATACGAAATAATGTGATTCGTGAAAAGTGTGGAGTGAGGAAGTCGGTGGACACCAGAATCGAAGTGAGTGTCCTGAGATGGTATGGTCATGTGGAAAGAACGGATAACAACAGAGTTGTGAAAAAGGTATACCTGAGCGAATTTGATGGAGAGAGGAGGCGAGGTAGGCCAAGGAGAAGGTGGAGAGATATGGTGGATAAGTGTGTGAGGAAGAGAAGTTTGGAAGTCCGTGAGGCTGGAGAACTGACAAGAGATCGAGCTGGCTGGATGAATTTTGTGGGGAGAAGTGCATGATCAGGGATTCTGGCTCCCCTTGTGAGCATGGCAGCGTCAATCGGATACGTTTGTGTGACTCTGCAGAATGTGGTAAATGTTTTGGCGTATCCGGTACAGCCAGGATTCCGGGGAATTGAATGGTGAGTGAATGGAAGTGTGGCCAATTTGGATTGGGCAAGTTTGTGCTGTCTGGACATTGCTACTCCTCACCCTGCCCTTGGGTGGGAAAGCAGGTCCGGATGATGATAATGATAATGATGATACTGTATTGTAATTTAAGTACAATGAATCTGACGTACTGAAGAAGGGAAACAGTCTTAATATAATTTTATCATGAAAATGGATTTACTGAGAGATACAGTTGAGTAAAAACACCCATTTCCCCTTATTAAGGAATCAACTCACACCAAAAAAAAAAAAAAAAAAAAAAAATGACAGGGCATGAGAAGTGAAGGAAAATGCAAGATAAATGCATGGTATAGCTTCACTGAACCTGAATGAATCAATCCTTGAAAAATGCAAGAGCCAGCAAAATCTATCTGAGATTTATTATAAACCTAGTCCACAACCTACTCATCAAGAGTTCAACAATGCCACTTATGAAAGAACTGGCATATTATCTCCAAATCTAATGCTTTACTCCATTTTGGGATCTCCTCACACCTCACAAGGAATGATTTGCATAAAACAGCATCTCAATCTATTTTATTCTCATAAGAGTCCTGCACTTTCCAGATTACTCCTTTGCCTTTACTTTTTAACTGCTCCAATGGTCCACTTTTCTTCCACGCTGACATTAAATTACCACATTCTTTTGCAGTCGGCCTAAGTTTCTCCAGATAAAGATCAGATAATTATCCAAAACAGCACTGTTCTTTTGAGTTAGGTTAGGTTAGGTTAGGTTTACTATGTTCCAATAGTGTAATGTATTTTACAATGTGGTTTATTCTATACTGCTCTTTCTAGACAATAATGACTGATAACATTAGGTTTAGAAACAGTGTCTAGATGAGAGCAGGACATAACCAAACCAAATTTGAAATACATTCTAATATCTAACCTGACCTACTCAATTCCATCCAACACTGACGGAAGAAATGCTGTCCTGAATAATTTAATAACTGAAAATAATAAAACCCATCTGGCAATATTGCCGGCAATAATGGTACTCCTCACTAGCAGCCTTCAATACAGATCATAATCTAGTAATTAAACAAGCGAGTCAGAAGGCTTACCGGTACTCACATCGTTTGGGGCAATGTTTCTTTTCAAGCTATATACCCCTGTGGCATCATATCTCTATGTAATAAATGCTAGAAAAGTCATAAATCACCAAGCTCTGATAAGAGAGAGAGAGAGAGAGAGAGAGAGAGAGAGAGAGAGAGAGAAACCTCTCTTACTTAGCCAAACACCTGCGTCCTCTGTTTTTCCAGACCATCGCTTTGCTCCTTCTTCCCCATCCTCCACCCAATATTCTCACACTGAAATCTGTCAAGGAGAGAAACACCAAACTAGCCAGACGACCCTCGAGAGTTGGTACAGTATGGTTGCTTTGGTGAGTCCTTATTTACAAATGGAATTGCATGTCAGAAAATGAAAATGAAAGAGAAACGAAAATGCTAGTTTGGAGAAGATATAAATCTGAGGTGGTTGGAATAATACTCGTATAAACAAGATAAAGCAAAAGTGGATTAAATAATGACTGCATTGTTCAAAATGGTGCGATTAAGATCCTGAAAAAAAAATCAATAATAGTGTAGACAAACCAGCTGGTTGTCATGCAGAGTAGTCAGTTGCAAGCATAAGTGAAGTATTCACAAACGAGGAAGAGGAAGAGGAAAGAAGGTTTTGAGACAATATGAAAATGGATTGCTTGCGAGGTGAAATAGGTAAAGAAAGATGTGCATAAATACAATGTGATTGTGTGACATGTAGTTTGCAGAAAACTGTGAGATGTGGTTCGCAGAAAACTGAGAAATCAATGAAAGATGGGGTAAAGAGGAATCACGGAGTGAAAAGAGGGAAAAGTGATTTTTTTTGGACAAAGATGGTGGGGTAGAACGAGGAAAATGTCGGATAATGAAGTGAGAAGAAATTAATATAGTTTAAAGATAAGATCAACATAGGAAGAGTGGAAAAAAGAAGTGAGGATATAATTGACAGAGATAATTTGACAATGATGAGGTAGATGAAATAAGATAACGACGGACTATGTGAAGAACTGTAGGAAGAATGTGTGTGTGTGTGTGTGTGTGTGTGTGTGTGTGTGTGTGTGTGTGTGTGTGATGGGTAGGACTAGTTGAGAGAAAGTGAGATAGATCAAGTCAGTGATGAAAAGATGGTGTGACTATGAGGAACAGTGAGTGAGAAGCCTATGTACGGTAATCTAGGGGTTGCAAATGGTAAATAATCAGCTTTATATATATATATATATATATATATATATATATATATATGTGTGTGTGTGTGTGTGTGTGTGTGTGTGTGTGTGTGTGTGTGTGTTTAGGACAAAATAATACCTACGGATATAATGACATAATTTTTTAAATCTTCATAATTTACATCAGTAACACAAGGTTCAGCAGTTGAACATCTGAGATATATGACACAACTATAGCCAACAGAAAAAAACAAAACAATAATAATTTCTTTGCAACAGTTTGTTTTCAGCTAATGAAGGATATGAGTAAACACATACACTCATAATTGCTTTCAAAGAAGTTTTCTGTCAGTTGTACCGACAGCAACACCTCTGCTAAGTTATTCTGGATTTCATGAAAGTGAAATTCAAGTTCTATAAATGGAACAAGAGCATATGCAGAGCTTGACCATGCCCTTGTCATAAAAGATTAAAACAGGTGCTGGGATACGTCAAATAGTAGATAAAAGATATAGTTACCATCGTCCTTGAGAGGTACGACCATGGGAATGGTGTAGGGTATCAGTCGCGTTAGCTGACGTCGCAAGACACTCTTAGGCTTAAATCTTAGCTATGTTTACACACTCAGAGTCCGATCTGAGAATACTAGTCATAGATATCTCTTGTACACAGCAAGAACCTTCCCTGGGATAAGTATCCTGCCTTGGAGAAGGAAAACTCCAAACACAAACATAGGACCCTCTGTAGGACTGACAATAGTAAGGATGCTAATTATAATCGCTGATGGAACACCATTGGTGTTCAGATTGTAGGGTAATGAGTATCACGGTTAACTGCCATTAACAGGTGAAAGCAGGCTTACACCTGCATTCATGACCCAGACCTTCGAAAACGTAATCTACATCGTAAACCTTCACAGTCATGTGGTCATCGGACTACTTCCTGTCACAAGTAAGCTGCCACCCCACAGCTGATTGGTATATGAATCAGTTTTTCTAATTTCACAGTGCACTTCTGGACCAACTGTTGCTCATCCACTAATCTTAGTGTCTAATGAATGCATCGCCTGAATGAAGGAATGTTGTAGCTGGGATTCAACAGTGAACAGCTTTTTTCTTTTACTTTTTATGTGGCTCGTCGCTTTCCTAAAGAGCACGAATAGGCTAACAATGTCATCACAAAGCTGTGCCCTCCTTTTTTTATTCAGGCATGTAGTGTTCCTTGGATTATGACCTGGTAAGGTTATTGACAAGTTTGCTTATATCAGCAACTAGGGATCTCGATGTAATTTTGACCATTATGAGTCGTGATATAAGGACTTGCAAGATATGAGTGTCTGCCTGTATAACCCTTGTGCATTTGGTAGACATAAATTTTGTACCTGATGTCTTCTCACTTCTGCCTTCTTCTTCACGCTGTGTGGTAAAGGCCACTGAATAACTAAGAAAATGGGAATTGTCCCCGGCTTTTTTACCTGATTCTCATTTGTCCATAAGAGTACTGATACCGTTATGAGCCATGGTAAACTCGAATTCTCGCTCTCGTCGGTTAATCGCTTATACCTAAGGACGTAATTTCTGTTATATATCTGCTACCACCATACAAATATATTCGGCCTTTGAGGTCCCCTCGGAGAGGAAGTTAATGAAAGCATTATTTAAATGCAACAGTGTGAAAAGTATCCTAAATTGTTGTGCATCGCCTGGATACGACAAGAAATCTAATACAAAATGTGTCATTGGATGCATAGGTTTTAGTATAGCTCATTGCACCTCTCCTTTACCAGTAAATTTCTGTATCTGGTTCTTTAATTAATTTCTTGCCTTATTTATGCAGTCTTTGTCAATATTTAAATGATATATAGAGTGGACAACAGAGTACTACAACTTAATGTGAAAGATGAAATACTAAGGAGTGGGTGTTAGAATGGTTTGCCAATATTCAAATGACATACAGTGTATAACAGACGACTGAATTACTCTGTATGATAGATAAATCTCTAAGGATTAGATAGCAGATTGCATCAATAATTGAATTATATCTAGAAAAAATCACAAAAGGGTATTATCGTTTAACTCCCTTCCTCCGGGTTTACTGTATTATGCCTCAGTTCATCGGTTACGATTTTCACGAAAAAAAAAAAAAAAAAAAATATCGCTTATCTTCACTCCGTCATATCTCGGCAAGTCCACTATCAAGTACATCCAGTAAAATACCAGAGTACTCACTAATCTTTCGACTCTCAACTGGACGAGTGAGTGTGGCTGCATAAGAAGGGCGACCTTTGCTGATCCATATGACCTCCCTGGCCAACAGGTACTTCTCACTACCTGCTGCCTCTACCGCCACGCAAGTTTGTTACACGCTAGTTCGGCCAATATTTCCAGTCGTTCCACAATGACACTGCCCTAGAGTGCATGAGAGGAAATTGCCAGGTTTGTGCACACCATTTACTCTTAAATAAGAGAAAAGTAATTGGCAGGAAATACTTATGTGACTCTATTCATCCAGGAACTATAATATTTTACTCTGCTTAAGTTACTTTTATAATTTTCTTAAGTTTCTGAAATCGCTCCAGTATCAAATCACATATTTTTCTTTTTCATGTACACCTCTATAATCGGTCATTGTACCTTATTAAACCGTCTTTTCCCAGAAGTTAGTTTTCTGGTCATTTGCTTTACTAAATAAATTAGTTCCCTAAAATCACTTACACCACTAAGTTGTAGCTTGTAGAGCTTACTTTTCTACAATTACATGCTTTTGTAAATAACTTACCATTCACAATGTGACTTATCTCTATATGTAGGGTGTATTGAGTACATCATTTTCTTCTCAGTAAACATCCGTCGCAAATAAATGCTTTCCGAGATATATGTTATTTTTCTTAATTATTTGAAGGATCCAGGAGCCAACATGGTGGAGTAAACATATTTGCTGGTGCGGACACGTTCACTCGGTCTAAGTCGGCTGGACTCGAGTGTACTCGGCTGGTAATTTTGTATATGTGAGCTTTAAAAACAGCCAATCAGGCGTCGCAAAGGAAGAGGGACTTTTGAAACCAGCCGATCACAACAGTCGTAAGTAAAACCAGCCAATCAGCTTGAAGTATTTGTGGGTGACGTAAGTACGCCCGAGATTTGAAAGTCAGTCACAGTCATGGCCTCCGGTGCTGAAGAACGTGTTGTCGATTTCAAAGCTTGTATCGGGTGTAAGACGGACTACTGGCAGATTATTAAGGACTAACACAGTAATAACGAAACATCTATTGAACTACTAAGAAAACACGGGGTTTTGCCAAGTGTAGTGCAGTGTAAATAGTGTGATTTGCCCCGCAAATATCGGGAAGACAGACATCAGTGGTACTGTGGCCGGTGGAAAAAAAAAGTAGGAAGAGTAAGGGGAAGGTGCAGTGCAAATTCACCGTTTCTGATCTCTAGGTAAGCATTCCCCTAGGATAGGTTAGGTTAGGTTAGGTTAATGTAATGGGGGGTCTGGGGGGCGAAGCCCCCCAGTTATGAAACACGGCCAGGGCTGGGGGGTCTGGGGGGCAAAGCCCCCCAGTTAGGAAACACGAACTCAAGGAGCTGAAAATTTTATTTTTCGAAGGATTTTAGTGTTTTTCGTTTGATCTGGATACCAGTTCCAGTCGGAAATCACTCGATTTTCCGTGTTTCCCCCACCCAAAACCACGCTTTCCCACAGGTCCCCCATTATTCTTTCTCAGGAGTTTCAGAATGCAGTGTTTTAGTGTTATTCATGTGATTCTGGTGGTCATTTTCAGTGAAAATAACTCGTTTTCGTCGTATTCCCCCAATAACCTTGGTACAGTGGGGGGAGGAGGTTACGCAAAACGAGTGATTTGCGACAGAAATGACTATCAGATTCACATGAGAAACACTATAAAACATTGCATTCTGAAACTCTTGAGAAAATATGGCAGGGTGGGACTAAAGTAAAAATTTACCGAGCTTACTCTTGTATATTCCTATTGTTTTTAAAATAACTTACATTTCTAGTCAGTTACTTGTTTAAGTCACTTACTTGCCAGTTACTGTTTACACCATTCTAATGACATCACTATTATTACATAATTCACTTGCGACCTATTTCGTATGAATCAGTTCACGGGGCATGCAGCCTACCTGAAATGACCAAAATAAAACACACACACACACACACACACACACACACACACACGCACACGCACACACACACACACACACACACACACACACACACACACACACACACACACACACACACACATTTCGAAGTTATGAAAGATTAAGCTTACTATCATTATTCCTCCCCACTTCCTAGGATAACCCCAAAACAAAGTAGTAGCTACTCTGAACAAAATTCAAGCACTTCGCAATCCATTTACCATGGTGTTACCACATGAGGAAATTCAATGCTGCCTCGAAAAATCTAAGTAAATAAATACAATCAAATGGACAGCTAACTGTGGCTAAAGCAAGGGAGGGAAAGATGAAATAGATAAAAGTAGCAAGTCTCCCTCTACTGTAGATATGCGTTGCTGGACTAATTGGCAAATTGCTGAGGCTGCAATAGCAGTGAGACCCGCTCGAATAATTGCTGGTTTCCCGCTGACTGGAAAATATCCGACCACAGTAATTCCATAACTATGGAGAGTTGAACAAAATGTTTTCATGGGTGGGTGTGTAATACCATTTTCAAAAAGTTGATTTACAGTAGACATTTAGACATAATGCAATGATCATTAAATTGGCGCAACAGAGCCTGTTTTGCAGTGCTCCGTCACAGTCCGCTGGTTAAAAAAGCATGTACGGCAAAGTGCCAACTTTCAGTTGCCATGGTAGTACGTTGTCTCTGTATATGATTCGGGGTGTTTGGGTAGTCAGACATATGTGGCACCATCTAAACTGTTTCTTTCCTGCTGGAGTAGATCCCAGGGATAGGAGGTGGTGGCAGGAGATGAAGAGGCGGAGTCAACCTCTCAGGCATATGTGCGGCACTGTTGCCCGTGGTCTTGAAACTGAGGGCAGGGATTACCTTTCCCACACCCCGCTTGAAGTGAAAGCTTACACCTTCAACGTTAGTGGTAATCTTGAAAGTGTGAAACCCCACCCTTTGTGTGGGTAGGCACGGCAAAACAGTTGGTAACACAGATTTATTTTAAAATTTAAAATCATAAAATAAGAAAATGCATATGACAGTTTCAAGGATTAGCATACAATATAATCTTTTAATGCTATCAATTCTTACCTCTCTCATTATTAAAGAATACTGTAGCATTCATTCTTGAATTCTTTGTACAGGAGTATGCATTCTGGCTTTGGAGAACCTGTACTGTAAATTCAGTGTCAGACATAGCTTCAAAGGGATTCATGTGGTCAGTAATGACCCTACGAATACACTTTGGCTGGTCATACCGATTTTGACTAAGTCTCTACCCCAAATGCTTGTTTTTGCCATTTTGCCCACCCAGAACCCTGAAATCCCACCAGTCCCCCACGACTCTTGGGAGGGGGGTAGGGATAATTTGAAAACCAATAACGAGCACCAAAAATAAAGTTCATATTCGTTCAAATCAGACCAAAATACACCAGAAAAATATATTGCCAGGCCCAAACAAACTGTACTCCATTTCACCAAGTTTGGCATCATCAATGATGTCCTCAATGCCTGTGGCATTGATTTAAACCCTCTGCACTAGGTAAACCCCTACTTATTATGTTGAGAACAAATATAAAAGGCAGTACTAAAAGGTATATCCAGTACTGAGGACCTTTACCAATGCTACATGTTTTAAGAACATCACTGATGGTGACAGACTCGGTGAAATGGAGTATAGTGCAGACTTGTAAAAGTTTACCAAACGCAAACATTTGAGTTCCTATTTCAAATTAACTGGCTGTGCACGATTCGTCTGTTTAGGTAGTGCTCGGTCATTATTTACTGTAGGAATCATTTCATGAACTAATCAAACTAATTACAAAAGTATCATGCACCATATCTGATAAACAGCTTCGTAGAAATAGTGAAACATTAAATTGAAGTGGATACAGTATCTCATCTTTGTTTTCATCTCATTGTAAATTAACCATCTCCGGAGAAACGGTGAATTCTTTTAAAATTATAATAAAATTAAACTTTTTTTTTCTTTACACAATGTTTTTATCATTAAATTAAAATTCCCATCACACTCACCATACGGTCCTTCAAATTCTACATAGTTTTCTTTGCACAAGGCTGCTATAATACGACGAAGGGGCATGCAAAGGGGTGCTATAAGACTCCCCGTGGATTTCAGTACTACCCTGGTTAATCCTCTCCCATTCAATGGGAAATGCTCTCATTTTTGTGCGTGAAGATTACCAAAAGATATGGATAGGATAAGGTGAAGCCTGCCCACAGTTTAAGACTACGCCATATGTCTCCGCAGTAGTGGATCCTGAAACAGTCCATACATTTGTAGATGTTCTTGGGCCTATTCCTTCTTGAAATGACTTTAACCTGCCCCATCCCGACCGATTTTCCACCACTGACTCCCCCCAATCCCAATGAATTATGGAAAAAGATTTTGGCTCAAACCTCCACTTTTGGTGAGAAACATCGAAAATTCATAGAGAAATCGCTCACCTGAGGTTTAAAATACTGGATACGGGTAGCACTACCCCTTATCTTACTGGGTTTTTTATCAGGTTGGCTCCAAAGAAAACGAGTTCTTTGGTTGGGTAACTCTTCCATACCACTCATAAACGGTATTTATTTATTTACTTATTTGGTAAGAATTTATATGTAGTAAGAGAATATATTGGTTTTCACTCAGTAATACAGGCAATATAAGCATTGTTTCACTCAAGAAACACATCAACATACCTGACCTTTTTTGGCAACATTACCTGATCATCATTTCTTACTATTTCTTCCTCTAATTCTACGTAAACTTTGTCCTCCACATTGTCATCGATTGGGGAATCACTCTGGCCATGAATTTCATACCATCCACGACATGTCTTTACTGGCAAGGTCACTGGTAACAGGTGAATTGCCAAGACAATGGTGTGCGGGGGGGGGAGGTCATGTGGGGTAAGGCATCGTCTCTGCCTGGCATCTTGTAGAGGAAGGTGTCCCGTATATACGTACCAAAAATCACATGTGAAATTTGAAAAATGTGCAAATGACAGACCTTGCAATTGTGGTGCATTTGTATACATCAACAGCAGTCACAGCGACAAAAAGTTTGGACATATATATACGTCAGCGGGATGCGGCGGGTTAAGTAGCATATGTTCCTGAAGAGTATAGACGGGTTCACCACAGTGATATTAATGTGACGGAATGCCTTCTTCATTCCCTAACAGTGCCTTTGGAGACTTTTGATGATACTATTTTGCATAACTGTCCTGTCAATGAGTCGCATGTTGGTGTTATAATCATTCACAGCACTGGACTTGACAATAGACTCCTTGATCCAACAGTCAACATTGTGGTAGCTTGCATCTCCCTCTTCTGCACAATGATAAGGAAGTCGACTTGCAGTGCCAATGAATGGCAACATCTGACCGTTTAGGTGTGTCCCCTTCTCAGTTTTGGCAGAGAAGGCATGATAGTTCTTCTTGGCCCAAACAGTGCTTCAGGTTCCCATTGTCTGTTCAAGGAGATACTTTGACGAAGAAGGGGAGGGGTAATAATTGTCTATGTGCAAGATGTGGTGAGCAACGAAACTGTAGTCCATGAGGACTTTCAAGACTGTGCCAGAAGAAACTGTGATAGTCGTCACTGGAGATGGCCAAATCTTAGATCACATACACGACAAAGTCTAGTACTTACCCACTCTTGCAATCACAGATCCCACAGTACTTAATCCCAAAGAAGTGACACATACTGGAGAAGTACTAGAATTTTCCTGAATAAATAAAGCAACTTGTCAGTGATGATCTTCTAGAACAGTGGTTTCCAACCTTTTCTTATTCTCGCTCCCCCTCACTGAATGACGTGTTCTCTGCCCCTCCTCCCCTTCATCAAATACTGTATTTTACTGGAATAGTTGGCACATGTCATTAAATATCATAGATTTTTCATCTTTGAAATTGTTTATGTATTCAGATAACTAGATGTCTTATTCATATCTGAAATATTTTCTCCATATTTAGAAATTACTGAATTCCATCATAATTCATAGTTTTCAAGTATAACTACCCTCTGTATCAAGTCTTCGTGCCCCCCCAAGCAGCCTTTCGTGCCACCCTAGGAAGGTGAGCCCCACATGTTGGAAACCACTGTTCTAGAATGTCCAGGAATGTTTCATGCTGGAGTTCTTGATCAGCTACAGAATCAGGTGAACTCTCTACAGTCTGTCAGTGGGATGTGGCCCAATATTCAACGTGAAGTGCAGGTACAAGAAATGGCGTGGTATCTGTCTCATGGCATAAACTTTCCAGTTATAGATGAAGCAATGAAACTGTCTAGGCTCCAGTGTTCTTTCACCATTTGTTTCTTGATGTATGACATGAACGTACAGTAGTAAAAGTGAGTCACACATCCATCTCCCTATCATTTGTGACTTCCATTTCCTCATCTTGGCATGGTCATGAAAACATGATGTCCCTGTCCAGTTTAGGCAGGAATCCCAGAAGCTGTCAACCTGATTAGCAGAAATTCCACAACAGACACGTAAAAAAAAAAAAAAAAACTTGAAAAAGTCAGTGATATGTAAGGTTGCAGTGCACAGGATAAATGTCTGCACACCCACCCCTGATTCATCAAAGACAGGTGTCTCAGGCTCAAACCTTCACCCTTCTCCCTCACAACTGTTTCCAGCTGGTCTACACATGAATAGTAGGGAGGGTGACAGCTGTGTGCTTGTGCTGCCCCCTCCCTTTGGTCTCTTGTACAACCTGTACGCTATCTGTGAGTGACAGAACACTCTTTAATACTTGCCTGATGTAACATTGCGCAGTGTGGTGGGTTTGGGCCTTGCATACCCACATGCCCGGTGAGGTGGCAACAGCTTAGATGAGAAGTCTTGTTGAGAGGAAATTCCCATGACATTTTAGGCTCGGATGATCTTAGTGGAAAGGAGCTGACCAGGCATGAATATTGAGAAGGGGGGGGATGGGAAGCTTTCTTCGGATATTTCTTTTGAAGGTGACTTTTGTTTACCTTAGCAGTCGGGATCTCTCAAGAGTCCTCACCAGACTCCCCTGGTAGCAAGGGCAAAGGGGAGTCCTTGTGAGGGTCGCTGGGGGTCACAAACAAGTAGCAACATCATATGGGAGAATGCAGGGGAGAGGGCCATTCTAACACCATTTGTTGTAACCATATGTAATAATATGTAGTATGTAAATATAGCATGTAAGTGTATTGTAAGTGTGATCTAAGTAGGGCGCCATTGATCACTTACTAAGGTCTGGCCTGATTCAAATTCTGCTGAACTCTAAGTTTAAGGCCACACCACAGCCCTACCCGGCTCTCCTCCGGCAGTTAGCAATGGCCTGGGGACAAATAAGGGTGGTGTTCATACGGCTGTGTGGAGGCAGTACTTAATATATTATCAGAAAACGACTCCAGGATTTTGAATTCATCTACGACTGATGTCAAGGGAGATTAACATTTTTAATATTTGGTGGAAAGCGAGAGGGATAAAAGTGATTTCACATGTTCTATGGGCAATCTCGGCTGTACAATCCACTTTCCCACGCTGCTGTTTACTTCACTCCAGCCTCCAGCCCCTTTTGCAGTCTTGGTGTGGGTCTTCCATAGTTACGGAATCATCCTTGTAGTTTTGGTGTGGTTTTGGGACTTTCCTCCACACCAACACCCCACCTACCACCACACCATCACAGCCATGTAAGCCTCCACCAGTACCCTCACCACCTGCCTTCACCTGCCAGTCCTGTGTGACCTGTTATATTATCACACTGTATGGGGTGTTTTAGCCCCCACAAACCCCAACCACAACCCCACTCCAGGAAGTAGTCCCCAGGAGCCACCCAATGCCGTTACGTCATCGTCCCCCCACCTACCACACAGCCCTGACGTCACCCAGGGAGCGTGGCCACTCACAACCAGTTACGTCACACCCTCACGCTCCTATCAGCTTTTCACTCTGCCTAGTGCTTGACTGCCGTCCAGTTACGTCACCACTATCTCCGCCCAATCAACGCTGTCGGGGGGAGGAGACACTACTGGACCGGGAGGCTCACTCGATATGCACCTGCCTCAGTGAACACATCTTACTACAAGTATTTTTTTATGTGCATTTCGATGTATTTTCCTATCCCATCACATTAATCGATTCCTTTCTACAGAGATGGTGAGCTGTCTCAATAGATTGTGATATTTTAATCATTTACTCCTATCCATTCATTACAGTTTTCGTTCCTCATTTTTCATTCATTCAGAATTTCTAATTCATTCACTCCTGCTTCATCCCATTTTCTCCCAATTATATTCATCCTCAGTTGTAAATAACGCGTTCATTTTCACTCATATTCTATCTATCTATCTATATACCTAGGCTGCTTCCCCCAAGGAAAGGGAGGTAGCCGAGACAGGACGACACACTCCCCATTTACTCATCCATTCAAACACATTCATTTGCATCTTAGCCCCAAGGGGAGAACGGACAGATCCTCACCGCACCACACTGCACAAGGGTCTACTGCACAGTGCAATCAGTGACATCCGCAGCAGGGCCCGACAGAAGAGCTGGTTTACCCCTGCCACATCATAACAGACCCATCCCCTTACCCGCACCTGACCTGACTAGCTGATCAGACCAAATGTGGGAGAATATCCCCTCAGGGCTGCATCATCACTTATTCATTCACAATTTCTTTCCATTTATTTGTCACGCACAGCCACTCTTCCTTGCTCAACAGACATCCCTCTCGCATCCAGTGCTCTCTTCACACTGTCCATCCATCCTATTCGTGGTCTTCCTCTTAGCCTTACACCTCTCACATCAGATCTAGTTATCTTTTTCACCAATCGCTCATTATCCATTCTCTCCATATGCCCAAACCATCGCAACACCCTCTGCTCAACTGTACCAGCCATCTCCCGAACAACTCCAGTTCTCCTTCGCACTTCATCATTTCGCACTCGATCCATACGCGTCACTCCACACATACTCCTCAGACACCTCATCTCCATTACATTTAAACTTTTCCTCTCTGTTACACCCATATTCCATGTTTCAGCCCCATGTAACGCAGTCGGTACCACAACACCCTCATACAACCTTCTCTTTACATCCATTCTAAGCAGACGACATCTAAACACTTTTTTCATTCCTCCCAGCACCTTTCCTACTTCATTTATTCTAAACTTCACTTCTGCATCTATTCTTCCATCCACAGCAACATGTGACCCTAGATATTTAAAACACTCTACCTCCTCAAGCAACTCGCCATTGAAAGCTATATTCATCCCCCTACCATCTACCAACCTCGTACACTTCATCACTTTACTCTTATTCTCATTTACTTTCAAATTCCTCCTTTTACACACCCTTCCAAACTCCTCTACCAACTGTCTCAATCTCTCCTCTGAATCAGCCACCAGTGCAGTATCATCTGCAAACAGCAGCTGCTTCAGATTCCACTCTCCACCATCAACATTCACTAGACTCAGACCTCCACCTAAAACTCTTGCATTCACCTCCCTTACAACACCATCCATGTAAATATTAAACAACCAAGGTGACATTACACATCCCTGTCGCAGCCCCACTCTCACAGGAAACCAGTCACTCACAGCATTTCCCACTCTTACACACGCTTTACTATTTACATAAAAACTTTTCACCTCTTTAGTAACCTACCATCAAGTCCATACAATCTTAAAACAGTCCACAAAGCCTCCCTATCAATTCTATCATACGCTTTCTCTAATTCCATGAATGCCCAAAACACATCCTTGCCTTTCGCTAAATGCTTTTCACACACTTGTCTCACAGCAAACACCTGATCCATGCATCCCCTCCCTCTCCTAAAGCCACTCTGCTCTTCACCAATCACTCCCTCTGTACCCTCTCTAACTCTCATAATTAACACTCTACCATAAACTTTACCTACAACACTCAACAGACTTATACCCCTAAAGCTAGTACATTCACACTTATCACCCTTGGCTTTATACAACGGGACCACACAAGCACTTGCCCAGTCAATTGGCACCATGCCTTTCACAAAGCACACATTCAACAATCTTACTAACCAGTCAACAATGGTCACTCCACCATCTTTCAGGCATTCCACAGCACACCCATCCATACCCGCAGCTTTCCCTGTTTTCATCTCCTTTACTGCCTTCTCCACTTCCTCCTTTGTGATCAAAGAATCATTCAACTCTCCCAACACATTTTTTCCTTGCACCCTTCCATCTGCCACAATCTCAGCCACCCTTTCCTCCTCTACATTTAACAATCCTTCAAAATACTCTGCCCATCTCTTCCTTACTGCATCCATCTCAATTAACATCCTTCCATACTGTGCTTTTACTCGTTCTTCCTTCCCAGACTCTCCCTTTCGCACCCTTTTCACCTCCTTCCAAAGCATTTTCTTATTCTGTTGAAAATTTTCTGTAAGCCGCCTACCCCACCTCTCATCTGCTGCCACTTTAGCATCACGCACAGCCCTTCTCGCCCTATTCCTCTTTTCCTTATACCTTTCATATGACATCTCATCCTTCCTCTGCAGCCACACTTCATATGCACGTCTCTTCTCAGCCACAGCCATACTTACTTCCTCGCACCACCATTCACTTCTTTTCTTACACCACCACCCACACGTCTCACAGCACACACCTCTTCTGCATGCCCCACCACAGCACTCGTAAACAACTGCCATTCCTCCTTCACACTGCCATTTTCCTGATCTTTCAGTGCATTCCACTCATCTTTCAATTTCTCCTGATATCTATCTTTTTCTCTCTTTTATCCAACTCACTCACTTTCAAAACCTCCCTGCCACACCTAACCCTCCTAGCTCTCATCCATCTCTTACCTACTCTTAACTTTCCCTCCACCAGGTAATGGTCAGACATACCTCCACCCTCCCCTCTCAGAACTCTCACATCCAACAATCTTCCTATTACATTCCTAGACACAACCACATAGTCCATCAAAGCTCTATCAACAACCCTTCCACCCTCCTGTCTCACCCATGTATACTTATAAATATCTTTCTTCTCAAACAGCATATTTCCAATCACCATCTCTCGTTCAACACACATCGCTATCATTCGTTTCCCATTTTCATTTCTTCCAGGCACACCATGCATACCAACTACACCTTCAACTGCTACATTTCCCACTCTAGCATTCAGATCTCCCATCATTACCACATTCACTCATATTCATTGTATATAAATCATTTCTTCATATATTATAAATATCTTAATTTGTTCATTCTTTCATTTATTCATCCATTTGTTCATTTATTTTCATTTACTTGCTTCCTATTCAATTAATGTCCTTTTATAAAAGGGTAGATCTCTCCCTACTGAATCTGATAGTGAAACCGATGATCCTGTGTGTGATGATAGTGTAACGAATCTTTGTAGCAGCAGATCTTATAGTAAGCATACCGTAAGTTCCCTACCTGCTACTACTACGACTACTTCTATTACTCCTACCACACCCAGGGCCCACATACAAACAGGGTCTTCTCACACCTTTCCGCTGCGCAGATTTACTGACGTCACGTTTGAGTTATTTAAGAAGAGCCTGTGGAGTCACATGGAGAGACAGGTTGACGAGTGAAGATATAAAGGAGCATTGTGGTGTGGATGTGGATGTGATAGGAAGCGTTATGAGGAACACACTGAGGTGGTTTGGCCATGTGGAGAGGATGGAAGGTGAAAGACTGACGAAGAGAGTGTATGTGAGTGAGGTGGAGGGGGGAAGAGGGAGGGGGAGGCCGAGGATGCATTGGAGGGATGGGGTGGAGAGGTATATGAGAGAGGGGGGGGTGAGTTGGGAGCAGGGCAGTGAAATGGTAGGGGACAGGGCGACTTGGAGGCAATTTGTTTGTGGCCACCCCAAACGGGATTGAGGCATCTGGCAATAGTTAGATAGTTAGACGTTTGAGACAGGGCACTCCCTCCATTTCTCCCCACCCACCACCTCCCTTGGGACCTCAGAGGGAGGCCTCAAGTCGAGGTGAGGTGCAGCTGTCTGACATCCTCCACACCCACCCCTCCCACCTTGCTTCCTTTACACAACTCGTTCCCCACACACATTTTCCTCAATTCAAATGATTGTTTAACCTCTCCCTTCTCTTATTTAAAGGTACATGATTTTCAAATAAACACAATATACTGTTATAGTGACATTTATTAGGATACATGTATATCATTTTGTTATAAATGATACCGGATGTTTATTGATACTGCTGCCTGTATTGACTATATGTTACAATGCAGGAGCTTCATTTCCTTAACTTCGACATCTTACTCTGCAGCTTTCGTGTTGAGTTCGCCAAATTTCTATTAAATACCGGCATCCTGAAAAATATGCGGCATCGAACAAAAAAGGTAATTACTTCAGTAGGAAGAGACACATGCATATATATTAGTACTGACAATGCCTTTATGCAGTCTTTGCCAGTCCTTAGCTCTGTTTGCCCATGATAACATTTTTAACCCGTCACGTCCCGGCCACTTTCGCACCTCTGACACCCCCCAGTTCCGACCATTTTTGGATTTTTTTTTTTTTTTTGGCTAAAACCTCCGCTTTTGGTGAGAAACATCGAATATTCATAGAGAAATCACTCACCTGAGGTTTAAAATACTCGATACAGGTAGGAGTACCTCCTTACCTTACAGGGTTTTCTATCAGGCTGGCTGCAAAGAAAACGAGTTCTATGGGAGGATAACTATTCCACACCACTCCTAAATGGTATTTATTTATTTATTTGGTACGAATTTATATGTAGTATGAGAGTATATTGGTTTTCAAACAGTAATATAGGCATTATAAGCATTGTGTCACTCACTAACTCATCACCATTCCTGACCTTCTTTTACCACATTACCTGATCATCATTTCTGTTTCTTCCTCTGTGATACAAACTTTGTCCTCCACATTGTCATCGATTGGGGAATCACTTTGGCCCTGAATGTCTTTATTGGCCAGGTCACTGGTAACAGGTGAATTGCCGAGACAATGGGGTGCGGGGGGGGGGAGGTCATGTGGTGTAAGGCATTGTCCCTGCTTGGCATCTTGTAGAGGAATAGAGGAAGGTGTCCCGTGTATACGTACGAAAAATCACACGCGAAAATTGAAAATTATGCAAATTTGAGACCTTGCAATTGCAAAACGTACCAGTACGTCATCGGGACTGGCAAACGCAAAATGTTGCAACGTTCCCATACGTCGACGGGACGTCTCGGGTTAAAAAGGTTTTCCATTACTTGCAACTGTGCAAAGAATTCACTGCTTGGTTTCATGAGCTTATTCTGTTGCCTACAAGCTGCCTCGTTCCATGTATTATCCCCCTTTTCTACATTTGAGCCAAGAAATGGAAACTGAGGAAATTTGTGTGCAATGTTGCCTCCAACATACCGCAACCCCTCAGTTTCCATCACCTCTTCAAAAGTAATGTCTTCTTCGGGAGGCATAAGTTGATCGCAATTTTCTGAGTCCTCATTTTCATTCACCTGATCATCTGCATCTAATGTGGAAAACAGCATAGCAGAAAGACAAAGCTCACGATCAAGGGTAACATCTTTGTTTTCAGGAGCAGCTGAGTTTGGTGTGTTAACGATAGAATAGGATGACTCTGATATTCTTAGTCTTTTTACATGCTCATAGTCATGGTATAGCCACATTCCTAGTCCTTGGTTTTTCATACGCAAATCCACGCATCATTGGAACTATGATGATGGTACATGGGAAGCCCACCCCCTTCCGATGGATCTGCTATGAGGAGTACACCATGAACAAAATGTCAAAAACAACAAATTATTTTAGTGTAGATATGAGTGTAATGTTAAATAATTGTGAAGAAAAACGTTTAAATTTTACATAAACTCCTGGTCATGCCTAAAAGCAAAATGTTTGTGCCCTTTATGAAGATGTTGTGATACCTCCGAAAACGGGAGAAGAGACATCCAGGGTTGCCAGGTCTACAGAAATTTCTGTATTTCTACAGATTTTTGGAAAGATCTACAGAAATACAGAACTTTGTGCTTAATCTACAGATATTTTGATATATTACAGAAATTCTCAAGAAATTTTACAAGCAATATGGAAAGGAATTCAATTTAAAAATACCATAGAGAAATTTAGCAGTGGGCAAGAGGACAGGCCTGAAAGAAAGCGTATTGTATACAGTAGTTATCCCTTCAAACGTAAAGTTTTCTATGAAATGTATTTTCTTTAATTTCAAATTATGTCGCTTAAGCTATATTAGACTAGTACTTGCAGTATAACAATTAATATACTTATAAACTGCTTAATCTGTGAACTAATACAAAAATTTCAATATTAAATATATACATTTTTCTACTATCGAATGCGCTGGTGTACTACCATTTTTGTTTACATTCTGAGGGAGTCAGTAGCAGGTATGTTACAGTAGAGTTAGTTTCGGAAGTTAGGACATATTTGGAATATATTAGTGGTGTTAGCGACTGTTCCTACGGTTATCTAATATAACAAGGTTATAGTTATTTGGCCTAGAAAGTTATGAGCAAAACGAAAAGTGAAAAAGGGGCTTGCTCTTTTAGCCCTTGTTTTCAGTATAAGTTTTCAGTTAGGTTCGTGTCTAACTTGACCCATAGTAACTGTGTGTTAACCCGCATTTTATGAATTTGAAATATGAAAATTCATACCATATTCTTAATTTAATAAAACTATTAATCTTAGAGTATTCGTATGGAATTAATCATTTTTTTTTCTTTTAAATAAAGGCACAGATACTTCTAAGACATATTTGCATACCTTTTGTCAATATATGCGTGAAATTGTGATCTACGGAATTTTTTTCAAATCTCAAGAAATTTTATGGATGATTCTGCAGATATTTTAGGGCCAGCACCTGGCAACACTGGAGACATCCAGGGTGCTGACGGACGACAACACTTCAGTATTTATCATTGACTTTATTAATAATCAGAAGGTTAGTATGAATGTCTAGGTTATTCATTTACGTTTTTTTAGCATGCAGATATAAACTTACGTAGGGGAGCCATATGTAGGCTCCTCATAAACTTAGGAAATCTATAGGCAATATCACATCATGTGAACGAAACTACAACGATTGTGAAGCCTGTTTTATGGCATATAAAATTTATATCCTTCAGATATACAAGCGTAAAGTCTTCCTAACAAAACTATTATCCTACTATACCCAAACCCAAGCCTCCCTAGCCTTACTGTTACCAAAAACTATAGGTTTATGTCAACCATCTTCAAGGTAAATCTTTTAGTGATTTGTTAATTAAAGATAAGGGGTATGAGGTTATATAATTGTATTTTCGGTGGTGAGGGGACTTTCCTACTTTGCAAAATGGCACAGCAAAATGTACATTGGGCAAAACCACAAATCATATTCTCAACCTAACCTAAGTTAACCCCCATCCATAAGGGAAAGGCAACCTGTTTCTTTTACAAACGTAAAAGAACATAAAATTCATTCAAACCACATCAGAAACCACCGAAAAAACATTGTTTGCTCTTTGAAAGCCAGATATGTCTGAAACAAATATTACCCATTATTGTGCTTCGTTATTGTTATCTGCTTATTACTTGAGAACAAAACTATAAAGTTTAGCCATTGATATGGTTTATTGCTTAGATTACTTGAATAAGCTTGAGGGAAACTTGAAAGTTCATTTCCAGTATTCACTGTTGTGCACTCTGAATTGGTAATATTTAACAAGTTGCCAATATGCGGTTCAGAAATATTAGCACTATTAGAATAGAGTATAGTATAGTCCCTAAGGACTATAATGAGTCCCCATAACTTAATCTGAAATTATACTAGGTTAGGTTAGGTGATTCATTTCCCTCTGGGGTTATGGGGTTTCATTGTGATCCTTAGGAAATATACAATATAGTCTATTAATGGTACTAATATTTCTGAACTATGTTTTGGCAACTTTTAAAAATTTACCTTTCATTATATCACAAACCATATCAACTTTCACACCAGATTCCAAATAATTATTATTCAAACCTTTACCCTTTCCCATTTTTCAGAATGGCTGATTATCACCATTATATGCACCAACTTGAGGAGATAGCCAATTGGGAAGAGGTGAATGCAAGGCGCATACGCAGATTTGTTCGAAGAAGAGATCCCTTTTCTTTGTACTCAGACAAAGAATTCTTGGAGAGGTACAGGCTTTCTAAAGTGTGTGTCCGTGATCTCCTCGAGAAAATACAGGAGCAGCTACCAACTTCCAATAACAGAAGAGGTAAATAAGGTGTCGTAGAAACACCTCTTGGTAAATGTTTAGAAGTACACAATCATTTTTTTTTTTTTTTTTTTTCCAGAAAGCATGATTATTCCTTGACTTTTTTGTGTTTCAGATTTGGCAGAAACTACCAACTCTACCCTAACCTAACCCAACTAACTAAACTTAACCAAGCCTAACCTAATCTAGAATTTGGGTGGGCAGGTACATGTGTATGTGTGTGTGTAATGTTTTAGATGAAACTCCCTATAACAACCTTTATACATACATCCTTTCAAACAATTTTCATTCCCCATCCATTCCACATGTCCAATACACAGTATATAATATATATATATATATATATACAGTAATCCCTCCAATATCCAACGTAATAGAGCCATAGGCATGTCTGGATAGTGGTCCTGTCTGGATATTGGGTCTCAGCCTTCTGGACTTGTACTTATGGACCCTAACTTAGAAAAACACCAACACAACTCCCTCTGGACATGCATAGCACCTATTTAAGACCCAAATCACACCAATAAGAGACATACAAGACTGAAATAAATGCAAAAGAACCAGAGAATGAGGTTTTAGAGGTGAGTTTATACAATATTAAACATTCTGGTACTTACAAGTCCCTGGGTGGGAAAAAGTCAGATTTTTTTCAAATTTTTTGCAATTTTTGGCCCATTTTGGGAATATTGGATCCCGGGACGATTATGTCCGGTTAGTGGGGATGTCCGGATAGTGGGCATCTGGATATTAAAGGGATTACTTATATATATATATATATATATATATATATATATATATATATATATTGGAGCTTATTTTCCTACATTAATATTTCTGCTGATATCACTTACTTTTTCTATATTAAAATAATACCCACCTCTTGTAGTTTTGACATATTTCCTCCAATTATTAAAGTATGGAACAGTACTCTATATACCTGTCTTGTAAAAACTGAAATCAGTATGTAGCATACTTAGTGGTGGGTAGCCTTCTGTATTACACCCGTACTGAGGCTTATACAATACTTCCTCTACAGGTCTCCGAATTTCACCCGAACTGCAGCTGCTGGTTACCCTGAGGTATGTTGCCACTGGCAACTACCAGCTAACATTAGGTGACTGCACAGATATGTCACAGCCAAGTGTTAGCAAGATAGTGAAGAATGTGTCTGCTGCCATTGCATCACTTGCACCGGAGTTTATCAAATTCCCACATCCAACCAGTGAAGGACAAGTTATGCAGCAGTTCTCAGCTGTTGCAGGAATGCCGGGTGTTATAGGCTGTGTTGATGGCACTCATATTCCTATTAAAAGTCCTGGGGGGCCAAATTCTGAAATTTACCGCTGTAGGAAGGGATATTTTTCAATAAATGTCATGGGAGTTTGTGATGCTTCTCTTAAGTTCACAAATATTGCTGTTAACTGGCCAGGGAGTGCACATGATTCAAGAATATTCAGTGAGTCTAGATTATATGAAGCATTAGAGGGAGGCAGATACCATGGTTTTTTACTAGGTGATAGTGGATATGCTTGTCGGTCATACCTCCTAACACCTTTTTTAACACCACAAACTGAAAAAGAAATTCGTTATAATGCTGCTCATACTAAAACTAGAAATGTTATTGAAAGGGCTTTTGGTGTATTGAAAAGACGTTTCTCAGTATTGTCAGTACCAGTCAGAACCAAGTTGTCTAACACCAAGAATATCATAGTTGCATGTGCAGTCCTACACAATATTGCTATCATGAACAGACTCCCCTTAGGTGAAGAAGCTGATGATGTAGTAGAGCACCCAGGTTTCCCTCAAGATATTAGGGAAGAACACAATCAGCGTGGTCAAGCTCGTAGAGCTAGAATTGTGGAAAGATTCTTCTAGTTAAGTATAGCCCCTACCGTACTGGGGGGAGGCGAAAAAGGAGAAAGTAGTCTTGAGGTAACATTTTTTTTTTTTTTATTATTATTATTATTATTAAGAACTGGGTTACAACAGGGATCCTAATAAAGTCTGGCAAGCTATCATTCCTGCAGGGTTCTCCGAAGCAGTGAACTGATGTCTCCTCTATTGCATAAATGTATTACAAATGAATATGTATCACAGCATACATGACAAGATACTGTTTGTTCATACTGTATATTGCACAAATGCCTACAAATACTGTATACAATTACATAACTATATGCATCACAAATAAATATGTATCACAAGATATTGATTGTTTGTACATACCTCACACTTATGCCTACCAATACTGTATACTATTACATGACTATATTCATCACAAATAAATATGTATCAGAAGATATTGATTGTTTGTACATACCTTACACTTATGCATACCAATACTGTATACTATTACATGACTATATTCATCACAAATAAATATGTATCAGAAGATATTGTTTGTACATACCTTACACTTATGCATACCAATACTGTATACTATTACATGACTATATTCATCACAAATAAATATGTATCAGAAGATATTGTTTGTACATACCTTACACTTATGCATACCAATACTGTATACTATTACATGACTATATTCATCACAAATAAATATGTATCAGAAGATATTGTTTGTACATACCTTACACTTATGCATACCAATACTGTATACTATTACATGACTATATTCATCACAAATAAATATGTATCAGAAGATATTGATTGTTTGTACATACCTTACACTTATGCCTACAAATACTGTATACTAATACATGACTATATTCATCACAAGTTAATATGTATCACAAGATATTTAACACTGATTGCCTAAGGCAAATGGGTCAGTTGCCCCGACTGACTGAGGTAATGCAACAACACAACATAACTATTATGCATCACAAAATGTATCACAATATACTAAATGTTTGTACATACTTTATATTGCACAAATGCCTACAAATCCTGTATACTAATACATAACCAGTATAAACATCCCTCACAGTTTCACTCGCTGTTATCAACACCAATTAAAAAAAAAAAAAAAAAATATCTGCATACAACATTCATCATCAATCATCTTCAGGGCCCATTGCATCATATGCTCTTTTAGCAGAATCAAGAACTTGAATTAAGTTACTGTGTATATCATCTACTTTATTCTGGATATTCTCCAATATGCTGCCTCTTTTTTGTATCTCCTCTATTTCTAAATTAAGTTTCTTTTTTGTTAAAGCATGAATTTCATTTTTTTGTTCCAAATCTAATTTGTATTGTTTAACTTCTAAATCATGATTTTCCCTCATCTGTGCTATTTTTAATCTATGAAATTCTTCCTGTCGTGAGCGACACATATAAGCATCATCTTTGGCACTGTTCCTAACTTTGGTTCGTTGATGATGTGCTCGAAGTTGCTTAGGCTTACTTGAAGCCTCAGCAGAGGTAGTGATGGTCTGAAGAGGAGGCTGGAGTGGGGTTGAGATGACTGCAGGTGAGGAGCTGAGTGGGGGAGTGAATGTGGGAGGAATGGTGGTTGAATTGGAAGATGAAGAAGCTGGGACATGATTAGGGGACAGGGAAGGACCGTTTGAATGAATAGGCGTAGAAGAGGGGTGTAGGTTCCAGGAAGCTGCAGTCTGGCCAGCAACACCAGGATCATCTGCAATAAAATGAACTTTTTTAGCAAAATGTTCACGGAATACAACTGTAACTGCTGACTTTACCAATCAAGAATATTAAATAAAACATGCTACTCATAACTGTAACAACATAGAGTACATTGAACAGCTTGAAAATCTGCACACCTCTGAGTTTCATCTTTCCTCATCTTCCCTTACAGTATAAGAGCAGCTGGGAATACCTATGATTTCACACTCCTCCATGAATTTGAACTTCAGCTAATCAAAATTCAAGTATTCATCTACACACAGAAGCTGCTAGCTTTGACGCCACCTCCGGCACAAATTGTATCACCCTAACAAAGTTCCTTCACACACTCCAGACACACATCATCAAAGATCACTCTATCTCAATGAGCTCTCCTCGCTGCCCCCTACACACAGCACACTCAAAACCAACTACATCTTGCAATTTCCCTCTAATGCCACATGTTCTGTGAATCTAATCATTACAAACATTACATAAAATTGAAATGCTACCCACTCCCTGTCGGCATAGAGAGCATAGCCACACACCCTCATACCTCACAATACCTCCATCCACACGAGAATAAAAATAAATCCACACTAAACTTACTCTCTTTTTGGAGGACATAAATCTCAGGTGAACTCCTGTCATCCGCTGGCATCAGGGAAAATGTCTCATATATATCATTTCCCATGGCCAAATCAACCTCCATCATAGATGCAGCCAGGGAAATCTCCTCCTTTGCCTTCGGAGGGGTTGGAGGAGGGCCACCACCAGTTGTTTTGATCTTCTTTTTTAAGATCCTGTCCTCTTCTTTCACCCTGAAGGAAGCCAGACATTATTTACTGTAAAGTTCTGAATCCTTATTTTGATTACTAGTATTTGGTATAGAAAAAAAAATATATATATATTTTAATATGCATTGTCCATCTGTAATAGGCCACAATTAACCTGTACGGTAAGCTGCAATACACACATATATGATATTGACTAACTTTTAGTTACAATTTTACCAAAATCACAGTGTGGTGAGTACACAAACATTAATTTCATGCTGTTTTGTGAGTATGTGGTTTGCTTGAATAACTGCAAAAAGAGGACTGGTCAATATGAGCAGAAAAAAATAAAAAAAAGGTGATGGGTTCACCACCTCCATAATCATATGGCAGAAAAGCAACATATATTGTGAAAATTAACCCCTTAATGCATTTATATATGATGTTATAATTATATACTGTACAGTTCACCAATAGCACTATAGATAAATAAGATAAATAAAGATTGGTTGATTTTTCACTTCTTCATAATCATGCAACACTAGAACTTGCATTGTTCCTTGCAATCTTGCTGCCACAAATTATGAGTATTTTTTTAGTTTAACACATGCTCAAGTTATATCAATTTCAGCATGATGTATGTGATCATGCTAGATATTTCGTTATTGTAATATATATCTAACCTTCTGCAGTTAGGTTATGATATTCCACAACACAAGAAGTTAAGATCTCATGATTCACATGAAAAACAGTAACCTAGGTAATAGAAATAAAGTTTTGTCTGAAAAACTCAAACATGTGTGCATCTTCAAAATTATCAAGATATTTCACAGAACTAATAAGATTGCATACTCTATCAAATTTTACTCACTTTCTCTTCACATGGTCGTAGCTTCTCTTAAGTTGCTTGCTGGACCTCGGCTCCTGGTCTGGGTACTGAGAATTGAAATTTTTTGAAATGTCTTCCCAAGCACTCTTTTTCTGCTCTGTAATTCCTGGGGCAGTCGATTTGTTATTAATTATCCCATCACGCTCCTTGATCATGTTCAGCAAGACAACACGTTGGCTTTCGTTAAGGGGTAGAGCTCGTTCCTTCCCTTCCATCTTCTGGAGACTAGACTGTCCTTCGTAGTGTGTGACTGGCTGGGTAGGCTACTCTCCTGGGTGCTCCACACGTGTGCAAGCGACCATGCTGTTTTGTTTACATGTAGCAGTGCTACAAATTGACCCTCTTTATAACACCCAGAATATGGTAATGAAATAAATTAATTATCGCATACAAAATGTACTATATGTCTTCAGTAAGGTGCACTTAGTTGACAATCAGAAGATGAAAGAGAAATGTAGTAAGGGTATGCAGAAAACTGAACTGTATGTATTTTCATTGGTAACTCTGATGCTTTCTTGGCGTACAAAGACAGGCTTGCCATTGGTGACAGAATTATTTTAGTAATTTTTTTAGAAAAATAATTAGGATTTTCGCTTTAATAGGAGCGAAATAGTGAAGAATAACCTATTGTGTTAAGTATAAAACATGAAGATAACTGAACTAATGCGGTATTTTAAGTATCATTAGCTTCTGTCATCTCGTCTTCTCATATGTTGGTACCTCGCTTTACCTCTCCCCCACTACCACCACTAGGAATGCCACCAGCTACGATGACGATAACCATCACCACGGTAGTATTTACATCGTGGTCATCGCATTTGCAGCTGCTACCCACAAGTGCAATATCCTTACCATGCAGATAAAATCTCACCTGAAATTTTACCTCAACTGGAGATGGATGTTCATATGAGCTTTTCTGCAAAAACTAAATTTTCCTCATTTGAGAGAAAGAGAGAGAGAGAGAGAGAGAGAGAGAGAAGCCTAAACATAATAAACAGTAATAGAAAGAAATCAACAGCTGTCAAATTATAGTTGGTAAGGGTTTGGTTTTATGCTGGTTTTAAGGCATATTATATCAAATGTATATATTCGGCATATATCACGGAGAGAGAGAGAGAGAGAGAGAGAGAGAGAGAGAGAGAGAGAGAGACTGCATAGATGCCAAATCGTTCATTATAAATAACAAATCTCTTATTCTGAGCTATTAAATATATGTGAATGTATTTCATATACTCTTTGTGGCTTCATGTACAGAAAAAGAAACTATATAGTTTTTATGAATTATTCACTTTATGAGAATGAAAAGTGGCTGTATAAATCATTTCCAACGACCTGGCACCGTTGTTTTTGCGACTTGGAAGGGAGGGAGGAAGGGAGGGAAGGAAGGGGGAGGAATGATAACATACTTCTTGCCAAAAACTTCCAGATGGAATTACTACATTACAAACCTGCTTTAAACAAATACATTCTGTGATATACCATACTTCAGTTTCAACACTACTGCTTTATTGCAAGGGTACTCAGTGTTGGTTATCTACAGTACGTGGGTAGAACAAAATAATAGTGGGTAAATATGAATACTAGAAACTCATACTATTGCAGTGGCCATTTGCCTCAATTTATTTTACCTGGGCTGGTAAATGCAATGCACCACGTGCTTTTCCACATTTCTACAAGCAATAACCCCGTGAGGGGAGATACTACTGTACAGCTTACAAAGAGCAAAGGTGATCTGTTTGGCGCCGTGACCTCTAAGCAACTGAATCTACTTCTCACTATATGGCAACCCCTACTCGGGAGACCTCACCTGGTGTCTTCGCCATGACGTCATGCGCAAACACGACGCGTTTTCGGGTCGGTATGGTTAGACCCTGTATGTACAGGGGCCCTGACCACACCTACTACCACCCATATTGTCCCTACTACTCCTACCTTAAATCCAGATATATCGACACCAGATACTCTATCATCTTCCCCAACTGATTCTCTTGAAGTCACTCAGCCTTCTCCAGAGAATCTGTTCTTACCTTCTACTACACATAGACCACCACTAACCACGATACACACCACTGCCGCTACAACATTTCCTTCTCACCCACCATCTCAGTTTACAACCGTGACTACTTCCTTACCTTCACAGTCACACCCTCTTCCTATGATGGGGAATCAGAACCCCCCACCTCCCTAGTCCATATATTTGGACGATGTTAACCGACCCAAATTTACAGGAGAGGATAGTACAGTTTCCATTTACACTTTCCTTAGAGAGGTTGAAAATGACATTCGTAATCGGCAAATCACAACTGAACCATTAACCCCTCCGTGGCCATTTGAGCGCGGCCTATAAAAAACTGCAAAAATTTTTGGGAAGTGAACGAATGTTCTGAACGTCTTCACACTGACCTACACTACACTCCCATACACCTCATCAAGCAGTTCAAAGCCTGCTGCTGGGATGAGTGGATTTTCGATTTTTTCGCTCCTAGCCAAGCCTAAACAAGCACAACTACGCCCATTATCTCGACCCAGGCAGAACATATAATCTTTGTCCTCTCTTGCAAAACACACACAACCACCTGCTTATGATTATGGAGTAATACAGGCACATACAAAAAAGACATGATAAGTGAAAAATACATCTTTGTCTTGGTATCTTTACGTATTTGCTCAGGTTTGTTGTAATGGTTTGGATCATTTGATGCAGTGCAACTTGTAGAAAACTGTGAAAACCTTCGGGAAGTGAACGAAAATCTGGGACATGAGACTGACCTTGACTTCACCCTCTCACATATCATCGGTCAGTTCATCACCTGCTGTCATGATCAGTGGATGTATGATTTTTTCGCTCGTGGCCATGCCGAAAAACACATAGTTTCACCCATTATCTCGACCCAGACAGAAAATACAATATTTTTCCTCCCTTGCAAAACACATACAACCACCCTGTTTACGAGACAGCAATATATATTGCGAAAATAACAAGGTAAAATTATAAAGAACGTAAAATGATACAGAAAGATGAACATGTTATTACTGAAAAAATAAGTTTTCCCCTGTCTGTAAACTTATTTATTTCTGCTTTGTATCTGTATTCGTAATAATTAGACTTCTGAAACTGCATTACGATTCTGTTTTTAGCCATCCTCGTGGTGTGGGAGCTCGAAGTTGCGACTCAACCTCCATATTGCTAATCGGATCTGACCTCCACTTTATTCTCCTGTGGCAGAGTCTAACCTTGGAGGACGTGCAGTTTTCTCATTTTGGACCGAAATTTCAACTTTTTCACTCCCTTTTCCAAGCATGGGCACAACGATAACGTAAAAAATAACTTGAAACTACCATAAACATATGTCAAAAAGGTGAAAATGTATTCATATTTTTTTTTTTTCAGCCATTCCTAACATTATGTACTGAAATCATTCGATGTCATCATATCTCATATATGCACAACATTTCAGCACCATTCGTATTGTTTTGGGAGGTAAAAAAAAATAACAACACCTGCCCAGTTGCGTTGCGGCAGCGTCCCTGGCGGAATATCGGTTGCCGATATTTCTGCAACTTCCGCGCTCCATTACAATCATTAAAATGCATCTAGGAAGCTGGGATTTGCACTGTTAGGTGCATCTGAACTTTCTCTTCAATAAGGCAAGACAAAAAAATAAATTTTCGAATCTTCAAAAAATGGCCCCTGTGTCGGCCTGGGGGCGGATGCACAAACTCGTCCTCGTAAGGTTCCCGTAAGGGCGCCGCCACTACGGTCCCCGTACGATGGTCTGTTTTGTTATGTACTAACATTTCTCCCCCCATCGTACGGTGACCGTAAGGCTAAGGGCGGGCGAAAACTCGCTGTGATTGGGGGAATTTTTCCCCGCTCAGCTGATGGTCGCTTTGGCCAATCACAACGCAGGATGCTTCTCTGCTTAGACGCTTCAGCCAATCTTTGTATTTGGTGGCACGACTCTCAGCTGAGAAGAACTCAAAAACAAAACAGAGGACAGGCTTGAATGAAATATGATGTGTTTGTCAGTTTGGGAAGTGCAGTGAGCAGAAATCATTACTCACATTATTACCAGCATACCTACTGCTGCATATTGTGCAGCAGTACTGTGCATTACTATTACACAATAATGTACGAGTACATTAAAATGCCTTCAGTATACTGTACAGACTGAATTCCTCATATATTTAACATTTCAGCTGTACAACACTATTACGACATTAATGTGCGTTGTGCAAAACTAAACTGACACTGCTGTGCACTGTACAGAACTGTAACTGACATTTTATGTCGAACAAAAGCACCCTTGGATAAAAGCTCTAGCAAAGAAAATAAATGTTTTTATTTTTATTTTTTTTGCTTAACAGTAACCTATCCTGACCTGACAACCTAAAGTAACCTGACCTAAGGTAACTGAACAGCCTATGCTAAGCCAACCAGCCTAACCTAACCAAACCTTAACCAAACAACTTGACCTTACTTAACAACCTAACCTTAACTAACAACCTAACCATACCTAACTAAATAACCTAACCTAACGGAACTTAGCTGAACAAACATAAGAGCCACATAGAACAAGCTAACTTAAGCCAGCAAAAATAAAAATAATAATAATAATCGTAACCTGACCTAACAAGCTAAATTTATCTAACCTTAACCTTGGTCTGAGATTCACATATATACTGTTCTCAGTCATTCCTCACTTTTGCCAGAATATACTGAATAATTCCTTTCTAACTCCCAAGAGGGGATTCCATCCCTCCTTGGAAGTTTTGAATAAATATATACTCGAGTTAATCTTAAATTTTTATGGCATGGAATTTAGTGGTTTTAGGGAAATTTTTGGTATATTCGGTTTATATAACGATTTTGTACTTTTATGTGGGCATAACAGTTATGTGAGGATCCAAATGTTGTCCTTACTCTTAGAAGGCACAAAGCAAAAGCCAAAAACCATCAAATCTAACCAACATAACAGGCTTTTATGACCGTTTTGGCTTTTTTTTTTTTTTTAATAATTAATTGCCCCCTTGAAATGTCAAAATTCTCCTTGCCCTCTTCACCCAACTATCGTATGCTAACTCAACATAACCCTAAACTTAAGTTAGCCTAGCCTATTAAATTAAGCTAATTTTAACCCAACCCATTCCAGTAATAAACTACCCTAACTTAAATAACCTAAATTTAAAATAATCAAGTTTAAGCTAAAAGTAACCAAAGCTAAACCCAATTCTTAAACTAACCTAATCTCACCTAACCTTAAATTAGCCTAACATAAGTTTAACATCGCTAACCTTACCATTACTCAATCCAAAAATAAACAAATCTTACCTAACAAAAATAAACCTAATCTAACCAACATTTAACCTAACCTAACCTAATTCTTAAATTAACCTAACCTAACCCAGTACTAACCTAACCTTACATGAGCCAAAATTAAGCTAAGCTAACCTTACAATAATCCAATCCACAAATAAACAAACCTTACCTAACGAAAAATAACCTAGTCAAAAATAACCTAACCTTGATTTTAAGTTAACCTAACCTATCTTGAAACTATATTAGAAAGGGGATTTTCTTCTAGGGGCTTGACCTATTAGGCTCTTCTCCTAGAGGATCATGTCCTGACGGTGTACACTATTGCACAACAGAACATATTATACTACGCTACAGCACTACACCTTACACTATTTCACACTAACATTGCTGTACACTACTATAGACTACATTAAAGCACACTATAATTTTCTACCAACCTAAAGCATACGTTAATACTGTAAAACACTAATTTATAGTACTACACAACACTGATGAGCATAATGAACACTAATGAATAATACTGAAACCACTAATTTACACTAATGTACAATTCAGCATAGAAGTTCTCTGCTAGATGTTCATGTTAAACGGGGAGCGGATATTGGTAGTGACCATCAACTCAGCATTGCAAAAATAAGGTTTAAACTTAAAAATCAGAAGAAGGAAAAATCTGGTGTTGGTAGATACGATATTGTTAAGCTTAGAAGGGAAGGAGAAGAAAAGGAGGAATTCAGATTAGAATGCAGAAATAGGTTTTTGGTGTTCGAAACGTTGGAAGAGGGGGAGAGAAGTGTAGATGAGATGTGGGAGGATGTGAACAAAGTTTTGCATGAGACTGCTGAATGTACGATTGGAAGGAGACATAGATTCAGGAGAAAGAAATGGATGTCAGAGGAAACGTGGGATATGATAAAAAAGAGAGGTGAGGCTAAATTGAGGAGTGAGATGCAATGCGTTGATGAACAAGAGATTGAATTAGCAAGAGCTGCGTACTGGAGTTTGAATTCAGAAGTAAGAAGGTTAGCTAGGAGAGATAAAAGAAGATGTGTGGATGAAAAGGTTGCAGAGACTGAAATCTTAATAAACAAAAATGATGGACAGAGTCAAAGAATAGCATATGAATCGATTAGAGAACTGAGTGGTAATGCAGGTAAACGCAAGGAAATACCAGTTAGAGACAGGGGAAGGAAATTTATTGACCAAAGATGGAGATATTAAAAATAGATGGAAAGAGCATTTTGAGACAGTTCTTAATAGACCAATACCACCAGAAGAGGATATACCGTCTGCTCAGGAAGATTTAAATATAGAAACAGGAGAGTTGAGGCTTGCAGAAGTGGGAGAAAGCAGTAAAACAGTTAAAGAATAATAAGGCACCAGGGAGGATGGTTTATTTCCGGAAATGTTTAAAGTGGAGGGGGATAGATTAATAATGATCTTGACGAAGCTATTCAATAAGATATGGGTGACGGGGTTACTACCATCAGTTTGGAAGAATGGTGTAATTGTTAAAGTTCCGAAGAAGGGAGACCTGAGTGAATGTGGTAATTGGAGGGGAATCTCTTTGTCACCGATAGCTTTGAAAGTTTTCAGTAGAGTGTTGTTAAATAGGTTGGAGCCGGTGGTTGAGGGTATTCTGAGGGATGAACAGGCTGGTTTTAGAAAGGGACGTGGTTGCAATGATCAGATCTTTATAGTTAGGCATATGATGCAGCAAGTTAATGAAATGAGAGTACCGTTAAGTCTTTGTTTTGTTGATTTTGAAAAGGCTTTTGATAGTGTTTCGAGAGAGACTATGGGGAAGATCATGAGACATTATGGAATACCAGAGGAGTTTGTGAGGGTCATTATGAACATGCATGAGGACACATTTTGTAAAGTGATGGTTGATGGTTGTTTGAGTGATTCGTTTGAAGTCAAGTCCGGAGTAATTCAAGGTGGTGTTCTATCGCCTTTACTATTTATATTGGTCATTGATTACATTATGAAACGCGTTGGAACAGAAACCGGTGCAGGTATACTTTGGGGAGAGAACAGGAAACTTTTGGATTTAGATTATGCAGATGATATAGTTTTGATTTGTGATGGGCCAGAAGCGATGCAGAGAGTGTTGGACTGTTTGGTGAGTGAAGGTCGCAAGGTGGGTTTGGTTATTAACTGTGGAAAAACTGAAATAATCAATATGAATATGGAAAATGCGCAGGAATGTGTAATTGGAGGTATGGTTGTAAAGCAAGTTGATAGGTTTAAATATTTAGGTACTTATTTAGCCAAGGATGGTTCTTTGAACTTTGAATTCGAGGAAAGGTTAAAGAAGGCTAATCAGGCAATGGGAATGCTTAAAAATATCTGGAATAATAACAATTTTTCTATGCATACAAAAATCAAACTTTATAAGGTAATGGTTAGGAGTATCTTAATTTATGGACACGAGTCTTGGTACAGCACAGTGACTATGGAAAATAAATTCATGGTGTTTGAAAATAAAGCACTTAGAAGAATATTAGGAGTTAAGTGGTGGGAAAGGATACCAAATAGTAGAATTAGAGAAATAACGGGAGTGCAGCCGATCGATGAATATGTTAGATTCTCACGATGGAAGTGGCTAGGACATGTGTATAGGAGACAGGGAATAGTACGAGGTACACCAGGGTGGGTGGCACTTGGTAGGAGAGGTAGAGGAAGGCCAAAAGAGACGTGGGTGAGGACAATGAGACGGGAAGCTGGAGATGAGTGTTGGGGAGATCTTGAGGAGTTAGCACAAGATAGGATGTGGTGGTGTGAGTTCATCGAGGCCCTATGCATCCCCGAGGGTGCCACAGGAAATGATTGATTGATTGATTGTACAATTCAGCGCACTGTATATTGTTGCACAGCACCTCTATTAACTACCCAGTACAGTGAAATAGTTCGTTTACACGAGAGAATGCTTAATTCAGTTTATTTTCTGGTGGCTGAAAGATACGGGAGACGTTAAGGTTGGTCGGGCCCAACCTTAGCGGCGAACATAACTCCGGCTCCCGTAAGGTCTCCAAAAGCGTTTAGTGCATGCCAACATCCGACGCCGCTCCCTTTTCCCCCACCTGTAGCGAGTTACGGGACCGCAACTGTGTTAGTGCATCCAGCCCCTGGCGTGCACGGAAAATTCGGGGCCTTCGGCCGCGGAGGGGTTAAAAGTTTCTTAACTAATGGGTCAACTGCATCACGACAGGTCACTAATAGGAGCCGCTATTAGTGCGGGGCACTCCAAAGATTGCCAAACATTTGATGCCTGTTGCCAAAAGTTAATTCAACTTTGTTGTCAACATTCCAATACCGCATATCTCATAGGATTGACAAACCTTCTTAAGCAAATGGAGGAGGATATGAGAATATCTCCCCAACATGCAAAGGTAATTGAAGCATCTGCTACCATGTGGGCGACGAGTTCTGAGATGCGCCAATTGTTCTGTGATACTCAATGGGTAGAAGTTAATGGACAGCTTATGGTTTCACTAAACAATTTTGGAGATTTGTTTGGTTACCTAAGATTTATTAATTGGCTTACAGACCCCCAAAGACAAATCGCACTACAAATTGGCTTTAACCTCGGTGACAAAATAGTTAATATCTCAAAGGCCATAGTAGAAAGGTCGGGACCAGACTTCACTCTCCAGGCCAGTTCTCACACCTCAACCTCTCACTCTGAGGGCAGTACTGCGAAAGTACTACACACCAACACTACTTCATCGGATTCCTCACGTTCATGGCCAACTACAAAAAGCAAACATAGTAATCAGTTTCACTCACAGTACCGATCACCGTCTAGCGGTCATGATAAATCTCCTGAGTAACAAAGCAAGCACTCCTCGATTGTGTGCTGGCACTGCAGTAGTGTAGGTCATCGCGAGTCTAGTTGTGTATGCAAACAAAGACAATTTTGCTCACGGGAACAGCAGCACTCACCTTTGCGATCCCATCGTCTTACATGCAAATATTATAAGAATAGTACAACTCACTCCATTGATAAGTGTCGCTACCTTAAGAGCCGTCAGTCGAGAGAAGAGGAGTGCTCGGATCAGAAAAATGTAACCTAATTGTAAAAGATCTGCCGGTGCCTGAAAGTAATGTAACAAAATATCAACTCCCCATTTGCCAGGTGGGACCCATAACTTCATTAGGCCTAGCCATTCTAGGATGGAGCGAATGGGTACAAAACTCTGTTTCCATGGACACCGGATTTATGGTAAATTTGATATCTGATTCCTTTCTAAACATTAGGGGAACAACTAAAAGGGTTGGGTTCCTCGAACTGCCTGACATTCGCCTATGCGGCGTGGATGGCTCAGAATTTCAGGTCAAAGGGAAGGTCAACTTAGAAGTCCAATTTGATAGAGCCTTAACACCCTTCGATGCCGAAATTCTGGTAACAAATGATCTTAATTATCCAGCGGATATTCTCATTGGCCTTCCAACAATGGCTCAACAATCAATTGCTCTCGTACCAGCTTGTCACAGCATAGATATCAACGGGTTCCCGATATCTAGCATGGAATATCCACGCCTGGTACTCTGCCAAATAAACTCAGTTATTCACTATCACGTGATTCCACCATTAACCAAGCATAAAGAGGTAAACACACTGCTACCTGAACAGCCAAATTCACTAACATCTAGTACTACATCCAGTGGATACACCCTTTGAGCATCCAACTGCGGATTGTATCAAGCCCTCTAACAGTGGCACATTTGCTGACTCAGACACGTCTCATTTAACTACCTCACATAGCGTGAATGATGTTTTATGACATGCAGAGACAAGGCGTGCAGTTACAAATCAGTGCACAATTTTGTTGCCGCATAAATTTACCATAGTCTCTGTTCGTGTTATGGGTGCGAAAGCAGGAGTGGATGTACTAACCTTACCTGAGACGTGTTGTGTGAATGGTAGCTTATGAGTCAGCTTTGTGCACGGTACTGGAGGATAGTTTATGCTACTTGTACCTAGCCAACGCTACTAATGCCCCACTTAAGCTACGAATGGGGACACAGATTGGTGGCTTCTTGGTATACCCAGCAGCCGTATGTGTGTGCCAAGATTTCCCACTCTCTGTTGCAGCTGTGTGCTCAGTTACTCAGTCAACCAACATTCCATCTAATTTTGAATCTCATGTGAAACAGAGTGATTACCCGTAATACAAAAGTCAATTGCTTAATCTCTTGCGAGAGTATCGTGAAGTCGTAGCCCTACCCGGTGAGAATACGGGAAAAACGAGCTTAGTACAGTATCAAATTACGTTACAGCCTGGAGCTCAGCCAGTATATATACCTGCCCACCGTTTACCACACAGCCAACTTCAACAAGCTGATCGTCTTATTCAGGACATGTTGGACAAGGTCACTGAACACTCTGATAGTCCGTGGAAGAGCCCACTATTTCTCGTTCCAAAGAAAGGTGGTGAGTTACGACCAGTGATTGACTAGAGATGCGTGAATGCGCTAACTGTCCTGGACAGATTCCAATTCCTGTACTCATTAATTTGTTGGAATCCTTAGGCAAAAACAGTTGTGTTTGCTCCTCTCTAGATCTTTTGAGTGGCTACTGGCAAGTAGAAATGGAGGAATCATCTCGTCCTATCACTGCCTTCAGCACCCCATCCAGGCATTACCAATTCCGTAGACTTCCTTTCGGCTTGAGAAATGCACCATTGGCGTTCATAAGGCTAATTCATACAGTTTTCACCAGAATGATAGGTCACTCAGTTTTTGCTTCTCTAGATGATGTCATAATCACTACTCACTTGGTAGAGGAACATTTAGAAAAATTGGCCAAAGTGTTCACTAGACTCAAACAAGCTGGACTTAAAATCAAACTGTCAAAGTGTGACTTCTTACATAAGAAACTCCAATTCCTAGGACATGTTGTCGACGCTCACGGAATTCATACATCAGATGACAAGGTCAGAGCCGTAACAAACTTCCCTACTCCAACCAACACCGATGCAGTACACAGTTTCCTTGGTCTTAGTGGCTATTATCGTCAATTTATTAAAGGGTACACCCAGATAGCTGCACCGTTAACAGAACTGCTAAAGAAGGATGTGCCTTTTGTGTGGGCTGATGAACAAGCAACCACATTTACAACACTGAAAAATGCCCTAGCACAAGCCCCGGTTTTGGTATTCCCTGATTATTCAAAACCATTTCTTCTCTGTACTGATGCTTCTAGGTAGGCCTTGGTGCTGTTCTCATGCAAAATGACTCTGAAGGAAAGCAATGTGTCATTGCCTATGCCAGCCGTGTGTAAACTCAGCAGAAAAGAATTAAACAGTGAACCTCATTGGGAAGCTTTAGCCGTGGTCTGGTCTCTAAAACATTTCCGTGACATCATCTACGGTTATCCTGTTCACATTCAAACAGACCATCTTCCTTTATGTGACCTATTTCAGGGACGCAACCTTACTGGTCGACTTGCACGTTGGGCAGTTATTGTGAATGACTATAATCCGACATTTGATTGCGTTCCTGGGAAGTCCAATGTCGTAGCCAGTGTAGCCAATGCCCTCACGGCATGTAGCCACAGTCTCAACTGGCTGCGATGTAAACTTGGCATTCAATTATGACACACTACATGGGTTCCAGCGTGTGGACCCTATATGGTCACAGGTCATATAATTTCTAGAGTCAGGCAATGATTCTTCCTTGCCCAAGTTACCAGTCCCTATATCTGATTTGCTTTATAAACACTCAGTACTGAAAGATAACAACATACCTCAACGCAAGTTAAGCAAGTAGTCATTCCAACAGACTTAATTCCTGCTGCCCTTCATTTAATCCACGACACCCTCATGCATCACACCCTGGCAAAGACAGAAGCTTATGGCAAGCAAGTCTGCGAAAGGATATACGAAAGGATATAGATGCACACTGTGATGCTTGTTTATCATGTGCCCGTCATAAGGGAACCACCTGTCAACCTGCTCCTATGTTGCTGTACCCAGTACCGTCAAAACCTTAGCAAACTGTCTCTCTTGATATTCTGAAGCTGCCTCGTACAGAATCCGGCTTCATCTATCTATTAGTGGTAGTTGATCATTTCTCTAGATTCGTTATCTTGGCTCCATTGCATGACAAATCTGCTAACGCAAAGGCACATGCCTTTATTAATTCAGTAATTTGCCCTTTCACAACACCAGAAGTAATTTTAACATATAATGGGTCAGAGTTCAATAATTCAGTGCTGGAAGAAATTTGTCTTCGATACGGAATTAACAAATGCAACATACAGTAGTGGCCCATCATCCAGTCTTGAATGGCCTAGTAGAGCGCCAGAATAGGAAGATATTGGAGAGTCTGCGTCACATAGCGGGAAATCGGACTTCCACTTGGGACGACTGGATTCCGCAGGTAGCTGCTTCAATTAATTCATCCATCAGTAAGTCAATTGGTGAAACACCATTCTTTGTCATCTATGGCTTTGACAAAAGAGTACCTTATTCATTGTTGCAATCCAAACCTGATCTGATCTACAACTACTATGACTATGTGCGAGTCCATTTATCCAACTTCCAGAAAAGTCATAAATACGTTCAGGATAATCTGGCCCTTACAAATGAAGAAGCGGTGTGTAACCAACATGCCGCTGCCTCAGATGTTACCATCCAAGTAGGTGATTTAGTTTTTGCCCTAAGTCATGACCGAGAATCAAAACTAGATAGTAAATTCATGAGTCCCTTCTGTGTCATATCTCATAAGGGTAATAAATTCGAAATAAGAGATCCGTACAAGGTAGAGACAACATGGGTGCATTCAGATGATCTCAATTGTGCATCAAAGCACATAGTCTTCGAGTAGCCACTGGGAGAGGCCACATCTTTTTCTCAACAAAGAGATGCTCCTTCTTCTTCAAGTCTTTCTTCCAATGCTCCTACTCCACCTTCCCCTACTACTGATAACTATCATGCCAAATTGCATTCTGCCACTTAGTCTCTTGCATAGCGCTATCATCTCACACTTTCGTCATCCTCTGCATTAACATCACCTCTAACATCAACTCATTTTATAGGAAAGATGTTGTGGGTCTACATGCTGGCAGTGCTGACTCTGGTCGGGTCTGGCTCGGGTGAGGACGATGGTGTCATACGGCCCGGGGCCTTCGTTGGCACAGGAAGCAAGATAATGATGGTGAAGGATGTAGTCTTCTTGCACTACGACCTAGAGCCTCTGGCTGCCGTGGCCATCGCCCTGCCTGACTTTGCACGTCAGCTAGAGGACTTGCAGGGACCCCTGTCAGGTATTAAAGATCAACCTCCTACAGACAAATTTTGGTACCCACTCTTCATACCCATCTGCTGGAAACTGGATTATATTCAACCATCTCCAAGATTCCTTCCCTAACCAAACACCTGTGGGTCGTTCACGAGTGAAACGTGGACTCTTTGATCTTGGAGGAGGAATTCTGAGTGGATTATTTGGTGTAGCGACTTCCCGTGACCTTTCTGGATTCAAGGAAGACTTGGTTCAATTAGCAAATGCTCTAGAGTCTCAGGAAAAGGTATTAAGTGTTCAACCTTCTGTGCTACAAGAGATAACACACCATTTAAATGATGTTACAGACACGTTAAATAATTTTATGGGAATTCTTAAGCATGAAGTATTGAAGGTAAATATTGTATCAGAGTTAATCTATGTAAAACTACATGTAGATAACTTGCAAATTTCTCTGGATTCTCTTGCCTCCCATGTTTCTAGCTTAATTCATATTCTAGTCAATGCTGTCGATGCTCGTGTCACCCTAGATTTAGTACCTATCTCTGACCTTCGTTCTGCATTGGAATGGGCTCACTATACTTTCGACTTGTCTCCTGTGATGTCATTTTCCTCTTTAGAACACTACTACCCAATACTAGAAGCCACATTCCTCACTAAAGATATAATTGTTCATATCCCTCTTCGTTCTTCTAGCACATTCGACTTCTTTCACATCATTCCCTTTCCCTTCTGGTCCAATAAAACCCAGGTACAAGCCTCTGTCTCTTCAGAGTACTTCCCTCTCTCCCATGATCATCTCTATATCGCCTTCACTTCCTCCAGTGACCACGACAGATTTGCTTTTCTCACACTCAACTCTCGAGTTTGTGCTGCATACCTCCTAACAATCTTTCCTGGCAGCGTTGCTCCTTGCGAATCTGCTTTAGTCCACAACTTCTCAGTACAACCTGTCTGTACCTTTGTTCCTGCCCCCAAGCTCCAAGTGCACCATGCTCGTCTAAATCACATCCGCTATTTCTTTTTTAGTGTCTCAACTCCTGTCAGTCTTATTTGTCCAGGAACTCCTGTCAACTCACTATCTGCAACTGGTTTGTATAAGGCCCCTGATTATTGTACAGTAAAGTCTGTAATAGCCCATGCTACACATTATCACTTAGCACTTCGCTCCTACAAATATGACATCATCAAATCTATTAATACTACCTTTCATCTACACATCAGACAACCTACTTATGTTGAACTTTCTTAATCAGTCTAATTTCCTTATGAACCAGTTATCTTCAGTCTTTAACCACTCCTGGGTACATCCAGTCTTTGTATTTCCTCCAGTGGTACTGTCTTATTGGATTTTTTGGTACTGTACGTATCCTATACTGTTGTGTCAAGCTAATGGACAAAAGACTGCACGAGATCCATGTTGCAACAAGGTTAGTGCGACAACCATGAGACCTGGAAACTGGTATTTCTAAGTGACACTCATTATGACTGGTGAAGATGTGAAGGTCATAGATTTAAAAAAAAAAAAAAAAAAAAAAAAAAAGCCCTGTGGAAAAATGAAAGTTGAGCTAACTGAAACAAAATGTAATAATATCAATATAATTACTACACAGTGAGTCACGGACATGAAATTGAGTAAAATCCAAATAAGATAAGGGAAATGGTGTATGATCACTCTCAAACAGTGCCTTCTATGTAAGATAAACTATAACGTATTCAGTGGTGCATTCAGTTGCTGTATATTCCTCATAGAAATATCATTGTGGTTACTATTACTTACCGTATATATATATATATATATATATATATATATATATATATATATATATAAAGGCATTCATTTGTAAATTTGACCAAACCTATATATGTATGCTATCATTACGCTTCTCATATACTACATGCCTAGTTAATTCGTAGCCTATATCACGATAGTGCATTGCTTGCATTCTTCTTTTGCATTTATTAATAACTATCACCTTCCTTCCCTTTCCAACATGGCCATGTACTGTAAATATATTTCTTCTTTGTTGTGTCCAACTTCTTACATTAAACTATAAGACCCCTCTTATTATTATACTCTCTGTAGTCCCCCAATCAACTGTATAACCTATGCAATTACACTCTTGCCACATTACGATTTAATGTTTCCACCGCTGTGTCAGGAGACACGCTTTTTTTTTTTTTTCTTTAACGCGGGGGGAAATGTTTGTAATCCTCTGTAATAATATGTAGTATGTAAATACAGCATGTAAGTGTATTGTAAGTGTGATCTAAGTAGGTCATCATTGATCGCTTACTAAGGTCTAGCTTCATTAAAATTCTGCTGAACCCTGAGTTTAAGGCCACACCACAGCCCTAGCCGGCTCTCCTCCGGCAGTTAGCAACGGCTTGGGGACGATTAAGGGTGGTGTTCATATGGATGTGTGGAGACTATAAGGCGGTACTTAATATATTTTCAGAAAACCACTCCAGGATTTTGAATTCACCTACGACTGATGTCAAGGGGGATTAACAACTTTAACACATTCTCCAAATGATCTAACACATTCTTCAAATGATATACAATACTTCCTCCTCCTCCTCTGATGAAATTGAAGGGGCCCATCATGGATGAGGCATTCACCTACAGTTCTCTCCTTATTGCACTTACACAGGCCCATCCTTGGTTGAGTGGGTGTTTTGGTTGATTGAAATGGTGGAGCCTGTGTTGGTGACCAAAGAACTGGAGTAGGTGGACCTGGACAACATGCTACCACGCTGTCCTGGGATGCGCGGATGATTAAGTGCTGTATGATGCTCCCCACACTCGGGTGAGATGCCGCGAGTCTTCGGCGAAAAAAATAAAGGCAGGCCCTTCAAGCAATGGCAAGAACACAGATGCAACATCACACATCACTGCCGACAACTTAGGACATGCTGTCACACGGAGCATAAAGGGTTGATGTGAAAGATATATCACCAAGGAGAAGGTGCTAGAATGTTTTTATTTTTTTTTAAATTGAAGTGTATAGCAGACAACACAGTTAAAGGGTTCAACGTGAAAGATAAATCACTAATGAGGAGGTACTAAACAGCCTTCTAAGCCGACCAGAATGAAACCCTCTTTCGATCGTATTCTCGCCGGTTAAAGAGGTTTGGTAGTATCTCGTCCTTAGCGAGATATTTGGCATTTTTTACCTTAATCATGAACTGTACCAGCATAGTGACGGATGGATGTCTTCTCTTCCCTTGTCATCCTCAGATTTGGTGACTCATAATAATTTAACATTACACCTTTCCTCTTACTGTACGTAAATTGGAAGAAAAAAAAATCGAGTAAAATCTTCCAAAAGTCTGTTGCACTGTGAAGCTGAATCAGTTATGCAGGAAGGTTGAGTGGTGGTAGGTATAGCTAAGATGTGGTGGTAGATTGAGTGATGGTAAGTATGGCTAAAATGTGGTGGCAGATTGAGTGGTGGTAGGGATGGCTAAGGTATGGTGGTAGATTGAGTGGTGGTAGGTACTGCTAAGGTGTGGTGGCAGGTGTGATGGTGGTATGGGTGGTTGCAAGAATGGTGGTGGCAGATGTGGTTATGGTGGAGGTACTAGGTAGTCTGAACTGAATGATAATCACAAGGTAGGTCAGGACGGCACTAAGCATCTGCAAGGAGAGAGAACAGTTACTTGCAGTAGCTGATGAAAATATATATAATTTTATTCATGAAATGAACATTCACAGATATTACCTGCTACACGTCAAGTTTCTGGTTGGCAATACCTGGCTACCTGCCTTAATAAAGCATAGAATTCTATGAATGAACTTCGTCACTTGTAACGGTGACCAGGTTGGCTGCTGTATTTTGTGGTGTCGTTATTATAGAGAAAAGGAATACTCGTCGGTAAATATGTATGCACATTTATGTTAAACAATTATTAACTTAGTGTTCCTCACAAGATATTTTTCTTAAGGGTGTGATAGAAATTTGTTAGAAAGAAAACACCAAATATGGCATTACAGTATCTTACTCCCAGGCTTACCACACAATATCATAAGGCCACCATAAAATATTTGTCATTGAAATTCAAGAGGTCTTAATGAAAATGTCCACAATACGTAGATTGATACACTCTCATTAAGCATCTACTGCCAAATATAATCAAGGTAACTAACGGAAATAAAACAGTGACAGCAGTTTACCATCCTGTTTCGCCATGTCCCACAGCAGGGTGGAGGCCAGTCGAGTCAGGTTGACCACTTGGGCATACGATATAATTCAATATTAAAACGACATTTATTCGTCGGTGACCTCATTATTCCTTCCATAATACAGGGATTGTTTCTGTGATGTGGAAGGCTAGCAGATCAAACCCTGCTTGAGCCCTCTTTAAAAGCGATACAGCTCCATGCAAAATTACTATTATGGCCTGTTTGATATGCAACATGGAATTTTTGGTGGAAAATAATATGAATGATTCTCCAAATGATAAAATATAAGCACTAAGTAATTACTTTTACTGACATGTATCGGATGAAAGTTATGTAAAGACTATACTGTTTCATCAACCCGCAACCCTTCACCTTAAAACTTGTCGCACTAAAAGAAATTCGAGATATACTTCCCATGCATGTCGTTAATGATATCTTTAGCTATTGGTGAACGAAGTTATCATATCCATTGATATTACTACCATTCATATTTGTAAAGCATCAGAATCATCATCAATAACACCAACTGCCTAATCATCAACAATTCTGCTCTCTCATTACCTCAGTTCACACTCACCATAAGCTCACGCATTCCACTGTCATGCTTTCTATTCTAGCTAATACACGTATCATTATCTCTTAATCATATTATATATGCCGTGCTACGAGAAGAACAGTAACGGATACATGCTTAACGTCGGCAATTATTGTGATATATGCCTCCCCTGATAATTAGTATGGTGCGGAAACAGAAGTATTCTTCACAACAAACATTAAAATATAATTGGCGATCACCCTTGCTTTTTGAGACAAGGAACAAATCATGATAATTCTATATAATAATATATGGTTATATAAATTCTCTGTTATGGGTTTATAGAGAGAGTTTGTGCTGAGACTGTAAGTCAGGGTTTCCAGAAGTCACGGTGGTGGGAGGTAATAAGAAGGGTAAGCATGACAGAGGTCACCAATGTGGAATGTGGGAGAACAGGGTGATAAAGTGCGAATGGTATGAGTGCCCAAAATTATAAGATGCCATGAAATCGCAGTTGCTACGGTGTGCTTCCATTGTGCGAAAAGCAAATTATAATTAAAACATTATTTGATGTTTTTCATCTTGCTAATCCATGCAGATAGAACGAACATGCACACCAGATAGAAATATGTATGGTCATGAAGATAAAACATAACCGTGTGAGGATTCATATACTGAGGATGAGACAGTCATAAATGCAAGCAGTGAGAGCGAGGAAGTAATTTATAACAGCAGAATGATAAAAGGGGAAATGTGCGTTGCTAATCCAGATGTCTGACAGTTAGGCAGTTTGAGTTACTGAAGATGATTCTAATGATTTATTAATATGAGTGGCAGTAGTATCAATGGATATGATAACTTCGTTTACCAATATTTAAAGATATCATGAACCACATGCATGGGAAGTACATCTTGAATTTCTTTTAGTGTAACAAGTTTTAAGGTGAAGGTTTGCGGGTTGATGAAACAGTCAATTTAGTTTTGTCTTTACATAGCTTTCATCTGATACTTGTCAGTGAAAGTAATGACTTAATGTTTATATCTTAGCGTTTGGAGAATCATTCACATTACATTCCACCAAATATTCCCTGTTGCCTATCGAACAGGCTGCAATAGACATCTTGCATGGAGATGTATCGCTTATAGAGGGCTCAAGCAGGGTTTGATCTGCTAACCTTACACATCACAGTAACATCCCTGTATTATGGGAGACATAATGAACTCGCTAACTAATAAATTTCGTTTTAATATAGAAGTGTATCGTACAGTATGTCTAGGTGATATGGGAAGGAACAGTTGGTCATCCTGACTTGACTGGAATCCGATCTGCTGTCGTGGAGGTGGCAAATCAGGATGGTAAACTGCTGTCACTGGTTTAATTTCAGTTAATTACCTTAATTATATTACGGCAGCCGGTGTAATGACAACTAGAAATAGCTCAGAAAGCGCATACCCCCGCCAGTGCCACAGCCATTAAAAAGGATCAGGATCAGGATCCGTGGATATAGCATCCGGATCAGAATCAGAACCCTCCCCAAAATGTAAGCAATTCTTTTTTGGTCCATGGCTCACCTCTCCACAAAATTTCATTGAAATTCATGGAGAACTTGTGGAGATATTATCCGGATACTCCGGATCCGGATCTGGCCAAAATTAAATAAGTTCTTCCTTGGCCCATGGTCCACACAAAATTTCATCAAAATCCGTTCATAACTTTTTGAGTAATCCTGCTAACAGGCAGACAAACAAACCGATAAACAAACCAACGCTGGGTAAAACATAACCTCCATGGTGGAAGTAATAAGAATGTATTAGGCCTAATCTATACATTGTGAAGGACATTTTCATTAAGACCTCTTGAATTCCAATGACCAATATTGTATTCATGCTGGCCTTACAATATAGTGTGGTAATCCTGGGAGTAAGATACTGCCAAATCTGGTGTTTTCTTTCTAATAAAATTCTACCACACATTTAAGAGAAAAAGCTTGTGAGGAGCACTAAAGCAAATAATTGTTTAACACAACTGTGTAATAACATATTTATTGACGATTATTCTTTGTTTCCATAATTACAACACCATAATACACCAGCCAACCAGGACCACCTATACAAGTGACGAAATTAATTCACAGAATTCTTCGCTTTACTACGGTAGTTTACCAGGTATCGTCAACCAGCCCCTTGACGTGTTGCAGGTTCATGTCCGTCGGTATACATGAACGCTAAGCGCCATATTTGTTTCTAGATCTTATTATGACATATAGTTTGAATTAAATCCGACACTACTACAACGGTCTCCCAACCCCTTCAGTTCTGTGACGTATTATGTTGGTTTATTCCTGCTATCTCCAGCAATTTAATCCAGCATTGGGGAGAATTCTTGAAGCGATAGGGTACATGAAGGCCATATGTAACTCCAGTAGCTTGAAGTCTGAAGCTGAATAAAATCCTTTTGAAGAGCATAGTAAGTTTAAGAAATACATCATCAGAGTGAAAGGGTTAAACGAGAAAAAGTATTGTTATTTGACTGCAGAAAACAAAGTAACCCCAAGGCTTACCGAGATGATGCAGTGGCGGCCAAGTGTGAAGGCTCCCAACACTGAAAACTGAGGTCCTCCTACCCTCACGTCGTGCATCAACTCCATCACCTGCATATATACACAAAGGGTTCCATATCATTCAATGAAAATGTTACAATTATAGTTCTGGCACATCAGCTGGGTCCCAATATGTTTTTTTATACTTCAGGTTTTAAGTTGCAATAGCCTACTTGTCAAGCAAAGTTACCAATTAATTCAGTCGATTATCCTGTCTCTGTATTCCGTCATACTCATTATATGATTCTTACAAATCACAGGAGATGAAAATCATTGATGCAACAAAACTGTGCTCCTTGTTGCCTGGCTTGGTTTAATTTAGATAAACATGAATAGTAAAACATTGAATTTCAGTTCATAGGAGTTTTGATGAGCAAAGAGAAAATTCAACAGTGCCCATTCAACCTATCCTGAACATGTGAAGTTATGCACAATGAACTGCAATCATGACCTATATGTTCTCATACCATTTGATTATTAAATTTTCAGGTTTTGCACGCTGAGGCACAATCACCATTACTTTTCCTAGTATAGGCTTATTAACCCCTTGGGGTAATCTGAAAGAGTGTGTTAGAGGTAAGGCATGCTACCTTAATCATGCACAAAGACATTTCAGCAACTTAATATACAAGTTTATCACACATAAACTTAATCACCCCAATATAGAATTTGTAACGCGACAGCATTTCTGTTTAAATCATAATTTTACATACACGCATTTACATCACTACTATCAACCAATGTCCATCCTCAGGAGGACAAAGTTTGCTTTTAATTTTCGTCACTCTGACTCACTGGCTCATATGAATGGGTCAGTCAGTGGTCAGTTTTCCTTTACTGTATTGTGATCTACTGCAGTATACACTCATTATAATATATATATATATATATATATATATATATATATATATATATATATAATCTCATCAACTGTTTGTCTGTCCACTGCAGGACCGGCCTATCCCGACCGAAGTGGGGACGATACAGCCAATGTATCTCTACCAAGTAGCTTAGGCTGTCTAGTAGAGATTGTATGTAGCGTGAGAAGTGCTTGTAAGTGTAACTGTAGTGTTGGAGTGGCTTTGGATGTGTTTGTAGTCTGTGAACCAAGTGTAATCGGCCCACGCAAGCCGACTGGGTGCAAGTTTACTTTATAGTATGCGACACTGGTTCAACCACAGCACCCCTTGTGTCCGCCAATGCAGTACGTAACTTGAAGAACGCTCCCAAAGTTTATTACCCTGGCGGGGCACGAACCCTCATTCTTCAGTGTACGAAAATGCACACTTTACCGCTGCACCACAGAGTCTCCATATATATATATATATATATATATATATATATATATATATATATATATATATTCCAAACTCCCTGCTATAGATTAAAGTCTTTTGTTCCTTTGATTTCCGCATATCTCAGCAACAGAAAAATAAGAGGAAAAGCAGATGATGTATATTCCAATTTCCACTCAATTAACGCCAGTGTACCGCAGGGATCAGATCTGGCGTCAACAATATTGCTGGTTCATATTAACGATCTCTCATCTGACACCCACAATCCCATCCATTCATATGTAGATGACTCAACACCTTATAGTTCATTCACACTCAAACACCCATTTCCAAAGTCTGATATCTCTGACTCTCAACTCAGTACAGCCATCGCCATAAATCATGACTCATCTTCAATCAGTGAATGGGGACAAAACAACCTTGTCTCATTTAATGCTAATAAAACTAAACATATACATTTACTAATTGACAGGTATTACCAGATCCGTATAATACCTTCAATGCTACACATTTTCCCAACTCCAAAAGTATTTAAATTCTCGGTGTCTCACTTAAAAGTGCCCTCAGCTGGACCTCTCATGTCAGATCACTTGCTAAAACCGCCTCAAAGAAACTTGGATTATTGTACAGAGTCCGTAACTTCTTCACTGATGAGCAGTTAGCTATGATTTATAAGAGTCATGTGTGCTCTCAGCTTGAATACTGCTCACCCCTTTTGGATTGAATGTGGAGAGGTTGCATTAAAACAACTAGACAAAATTCAGAACAAAGCTGTTTAACTAATTAATTTACACTGCCATTACTAATAAATAACCTCCCCTACAAGTAAGAAGGAAAGTTGTCTCCCTTGCATTATTTTACAGACATTTTTATAGCAAATGCTCAGACGAAGTTGCGTCCATTATACCACCTCTCCATGCCTTCCCTCGTGCTACAAGGGCATCTGCAAGCGCTCATGACTGGAATGTCACTCAGCCATATTGCAGAACTTCTGCCTATCAGAATTCTTTCTTTCTCCGAACTGCATCTCACTGGAACTCGCTTCCCCTGAGTTGTTTCCCTCCAAAGTTCAACCTACAGATGTTTAAGTCTAACTGTTACAGATATTTTACGAACAGAGGACACCAGTAATCTGGTGTATGGATTACTTTTTTGTTTTTTGTTCATTTGTTTTTCCTTCCTCTGTTCTGTTATTTAATATCTACTGTATCTATCTATTTCTATATCTATCTATCTATCTATCTGTCTATATATATATATATATATATATATATATACAGAGGTGGGCACCCGGTACACAAAAAGTACCGTCGGTAACGGTACCGGTACTTGCCTAAAATTGTAGTGTCACTACCGGTACCGGTACAAAAAAAGGTACCGAGTACCGACTCGGTACTCAGTACATGAATATGAATAAGGTAAACATCCTCAGTATTGATTATTATTTTTTTTTTTGGTATCACACTGACACAGAGACCAGTCTTGTCAGAAGAGCCGGACCTGAGGAGAGATGAAAGATGTCAGACAACTGTCACAGTTGCACTGACTATGGGGTGACTAAAGCATAAGGTTTAACGACCGTTCAGTGCTATACTTTCAGTACATTGATCACTAAACTTTAACCGGCCATTGTAATTCACATTTTCGTACACCTAGTTTAGTGTTTATCAAAATAAACACTTTTATGACGATATCGTGTCATTACATGCAAAGTAATCTGATTAATAATTACAGTGCACTTCAGTTTTATTTTCCAGTGTTGCCCTTGAGGACAATGTGCACTTCAAAATGATAGTCACTGAGTCCCGCCCGTTTTGGTTTAAGCACGTCCTTCCCAGTGAATACAGACGTTCCACAGCAGCACTGGATGGTATTGGCGTGTTATAAGTTACAAATAAGTCTCTGATAACCTTGCAAGGAAAGCAGTCCTTGTTGATTGTATGTTCCTGGGGTTTCTCCAAGAATTCCTTTATTAGCTTTATCCCTATCCCTTATCTTCCTCCTTTTTACACAGAGGGGTTCGAAAAACTTTTCCTTGACATCCTGCTCGTCATCATTATCAATGGTGCTGCTCTCCGCGTCCTCTAGCTTGCTCTTCAGAGTAGTGACACCATCTTCTTCTCCACCCTCCTCCTCATTTTCTCTGTGTCGAAGGAGGCAGACTCAGGTAACCAAGCCAACCACGATAGCTTGAATTGGGGATGAAAGGCAGCAGCAAGCTGGCAGTCAGTGTCCTCGAAACGATGGCCGAACCTGCATTCCACACCCCCAATCACTGCGTTCATTAGAGGTTAGCACACCATTAGATTGGCGCTTTCCTTCACCTCTTTTAATTTCTTGAGGCACATGGCCAGGATCGGCAGCAGCATTCCCATGTAGGCTTTCTCCTCACCTTTTCTCTATCACATGATGCGTGAATACAGATAAATAATATGTTCCGGTACCAAGTACTGACAAAATATGCTTAAAAATGTACCGTTGGTACCAATTTCAGTACATGAAAAAACTATTGTCACTACTGCTACCGGTACTCGAATACATACTACCGGTACTCGAATTGTAACTTGGTACTGTAAAGCCCCTGTCACACATACGCTATTTAAGGGCAGACTGCTGCGTGACCCAAGGTCGTAATGCATTCTTTAAATTGATCGTCCCTTGATTCACTGACAAAGCCCAGACTCTTTAGGGCGCTCGTGAGCCGCTGGAACGACGCGTCGCGCCTCACGATTTTTTTACACACGCATTAAAAAATCGTGGCCACCTCACGACTTGCCAAAAGTCGTGTCACAGTTGCATCGCAGTCGGGAGCATTGTACGTCAGTCGTGAAGCAGTCTTAGCTCAATTGGATGCGTCGTGATGCGGTCGTTGCATGTCGTGATGCTGTTACCAACAAAAAAAACAAACACCCAACTGCTACTACGCTGCCACCCACCTACCACCACCCACCTGCCATGTGCCACCACCCACCAGCCACCTGCCTCCACCGACCAGCCACCTGCCACCAGCCTCCACCAACTTGCCACCTGCCTCCACCCACTTGCCTCCACCACCCACCCACTTACCTGCCTGCCACCATCTTACTCACCTACCACTTACCCACCTACCACCCACTTACCCACCTACCAATTACCCACCTACCACTCACTACCCACCTACCACCCACTTACCCACCTACCAATTACCCACCTACCACCCAACCACCAACCTACCACCCACCTACCTACCACCCACCTACCACCCAACTACCCACCTACCACGCAACCACCCACCTGCCCACCGACCCACTAGAGCCTTCCTGATCGCTGACAGCTCTACTGATGAAGCCAACTCAAAATAAAACCTACTTTTGCTTAATAACATCTGGAAATCTATCACCAAACATTGTCAGGATTCCATATTATAATAATACGACTCAGAGTGTAATGGTATGAATTTTTATCCCACCGGTTGGTGGTAGTGTAACGCTAGAGATTTATAATCTTACCGGTTGTTGGTACTGGTCAACTTACCCATTGATAATACAGGTGGTACTCGACTTCGCCTCCCCTCCTTGGTTAATAAAAGAAAGAAATTCACTTCAATAAAACAAAAGGGGGGAGTGGGTGGTATGGTAGATGATAATTGTTTAAGCAAATTTTGGTAGCGTTTGTAGTTTTTTGGCCGAGCCTAGATTTAGTCAGTACCACAGGTGGTCGTCGTTCCCTCAGCGAAGGAATCTTGAATTGGAAAGGGGGGTGAATTAGGCATGAGGACTTAATTCTCTTAATTAGGTACACCAAGAAAGAAAGATGATATATACTTTACTCTACTTTAATAACTTTATGCTGGTTTAAAAAAAAAAACATTTTTAATTACATGACCCTTTGTCATATGAAAGAAGGTTGTACATTAAAACCATGGTTTGGATGATCATTCCTCCAACTTTGTCACCAGGCGAAAACAATTTGATACATACAAGCGATTTATGAGGTCATTGTACCTTACTTTTTTTTTTGTCAGTTATTCTTGGGCTCGACAATAGCCTCAAGACAGGGACCTTTTTACGAGCCTGGGTTGTCTTTTCGGGCTGGCATAGCCTCGAACCAATAAAAAAAAATAATTACTCGTGTTCTATTTCGTCCGAATAGTATACTCTCATCATGTAATTCTCGATAATCCACAAACACTTTCAATTCATAATTATTAATAGTTCTTGATCATCATTACTACATAATCACCAAAAATGCATAATCACTCGGGCTTGTTTTCGAGGTACAATTCAAAAATTGCATAATCACCAAGAATACATAATCACTCGGGCTTGTTTAGCCTCGAGGTACAATTCAAAATTTCATTATTGCTCACAACCACTAGTTCCCTTCCACGCTCCTAATTTTCTAACATATTAAGAGAAAGAAAACAGTTAATGGATTTGAATTTCGCCTTTTCGTTACCAGATCACATCACTTTTAAATTTCTATTTCTTATTTACAAAAAAAAAGTTCACTTGATAGATCAATGATACTATTTCAATTACATTTGGTTTATAAAATAATTCATGGGTAGTGTAAGTGTGTATGCAGACTAGTCTATGGACAATACCACGGGAAGGCCTCGTGCTCACACTGACGTCGCCGGTGTCTGGGGACTGAACCAACGTCCATTATACACGACGTCTGGGCAACAAGTCTACGTTAAGCTTTCAACAATATTACTTCATATGGTCCATGCCAAGTAAGGATTAAACAAAGAAAAAAGGGGGGGGAAGGAGAAATGTGGACAGCTCACCTGAACCAACGTCCATTATACACGACGTCTGGGCAACAAGTGCTGCTTCCTGGGTACGCTTGGGACGCCACTGCTAGGTCAAATGAGGTGGTGTTTTTTAATTATGGTGGGTTTCAATTCTCTTCGCAATTTATTTAGCAGTGTACCCATGACGCCAGGACTTTTGATTGAATTGGGGATAATTTGGGATTCAATCCTTACTTAATTTAGATACTGATTTTACCACTATCCCGCCTTGAATTTTGGGGCAGCTTATGCCATCTAGTGACGGCTAAGGTAAGCGGGACTATTAAATCCTCACAAATGACATTATTTAGGCCTTTTTGACTGTTAATCTCACATATTTGGGTTCTAGCAGCTTCATTAGTAAACATTTCACAACTAGGATACGGAAAGAATTGTATACTCATCATTATTCTGTTTAAGGTTTAAACTCGGCACCCAATAACGACACACAAAGGAGGGGAAAAGCTGCGCACATCTGTTATTCATTACTCGACCAGACGGAGGAATTCCCGTAGCTCAACATCCACAATTACATCACCCAATGCATAGATACAGAGATACATACATATAAAAATAAAGTTAACCCTACATTAATCATTAACATATGAATTACTACTTAGGATAGGAATTTATAGACTAGTATTCAGGTTACACCCTATCTAACTTAAAAATTACAATACCTCTAAACACATACATGAATATTAAATTTGTGGCACCACAAGAGCATGATAGATAAATAGATAGATAGATAGACTGTGTAATAGATAGCATAGAAACACCAGTTAATGCTAGGTGTGGGAACAGGAAATATGTCAGCTGGAGTTCAGCAAGACGTAACCAAAAGAATGCCAGTGGGCATCAGAAGCGCTACATACACACATACATACACAAGCTTCTAGAACCCACACCTATGTTTTACACACATGACACTAGCCCTTCTAGGGCAGGATGAGAGAGTTAGAGAGCAGAAAGGGGCTAGCCATAGAACCGAAAGGTTGTGGAGAGAGGAAATAAGAAGAGGGGTCCAACGAGACTTAGCTAGTAAATTACCTTCCTGTGTAATACATAGACTGCTCAACTTAAACTTTTTTTTGAAGATAATAAATCAAGATCATCTCCCTGTATCCATCTTTAACTTCTCCTACCTTCGACTACACGATAACTAGAACCAAATATCAAGATTAACATACTACAAGCTCAAGATTCACATTTATAGTTGGCAGCAGCAGAGGTACGAACCTCGTCTTCAAGTCTGCAGTGAATTCCTACAAAATACAAGCTGCAAGTTACAAGCTACGAGACATCTCTATGATTACCTACAAGTAACAAGTCTACGAGACATCTCTATAATCTTCCACACGCACGTACAAGTAGCGGCAACGAGTAAATCACAAGAAGAAAGGACCGAAAATACATCGGGAAAGAAAAACAAAACAAGCAAATGAAAAGCAAGTAAAATTCAACATCCCCTGACCCCCACCGCTCTCTCCAACTGCCCCCCAACCTCCACTGCTGACGCAGGAGTGCAAGAAGGTCAAGACGACGACAGCAAATACCAAGCCCATATTCACAACTCATCTTACTCACCTCTCCTCACTCAGGATACTCATCGCTACTCTTTTACTCACCACTGCTACCAGAATGTGGGAAGTCGACATCACCATGTGTGTTTGCTGAACCAACGCCAAGTCAATCATTGTGCATTTGACACCACGCACCTCTCATCCATTGCTCTTTACTCATTCTTATTCACACATTCCTACTCATACCTATTTATTTCCAACAGCTATCGAGTGGGAGTTGGACGTCGTATGGTGAGGTTTTCTATCACTGAGATTAATTTGCACTGCAATCAACACTGAGATCACCAAGCCATGGAATTTCCGGAGTAATATCGTCCATCAACACAGCCCTAAAATTATCAAGAGGGAGATCTTCTGTCAACTCTGCATTTACCTTCCGAGATTGACATCTATCAACACGCCTCTCCAAGTGACATCATCTGTATCAAGTGGGTGTAATTATACTTTACTAATTTCTTCTCAGTGGTTTAAATTAGGTGCAATCCTCCTTTACTTAATTCTGTTTATACTTTTATACACTTGTTATCTTTCATTTATTACAACTCATTCACTCATCTATTCCGTTAGGACATAAATAAAAGACGTATTTCATAACCCTATACCCTAGCAACATGAGTTCATTTTCGCTGAGTAATATGACCGGGATATTTTCGCCTCCACCTGTGTTAGTAACAGATGATACACAGTTAGCGGCCACTGCAGACCCACAATTAGGGGAAACATCCACACAAACCAATGACAAAGCAACAAATACATCATTTCTAGATGATAATGATGATTCTAGGGAAACTCCCTCTGATGTTGCAAGTGAGAACTTTGTCTCTGACTTGCATGTCTATAAAAATTTACTTAACACAGTTCATCGCTCAGGTAAAATCTATTCCATTATTCCCTCACACAACGATAAACAAGTCCAAGTTAACCTACCAAACCAACCATCCAAAATAAACACCGCAGGCAATGCCACAAATCAAACATCCCCACCTCATGTTTGCATTTATCATGAGGATTAAACGCCCCAAAATTCTCAGGCACAGAAAAGATCACATTGATGTGATTTCATTGATCAATCAGTGTGAACAGATATTCGTAAAAAGACACAGGTGAACAAGAAAAAAATGCAATATTTTCCTCATGGATTAATCAGGAAAGATGCCCAGCAGGTGATGATTTGCTTAAGTCAGATAAGTTTCTTAAGGTTAGGACATATGATGAGTTTAAAACAGAATTCTTGAAGAAATTTTCTGGAGGTATAAACTTTTTGCTAGGCATAATCCCAGAATTACATAAGATTGTGGATCTTGTAAGGGAGCACACTACAAATCATATGCTCAGTGAAATAACAGCAGATGTCTCTACCATTAAAAGAACATTATTAGCTACTGTAGAAAACTCAAACTGGATAACAGGAGATGGAAAGATGTCACCAGACCTTATCGTAGACATCACTGGTTATGTAGCTGCGTTGTGTAAATTACCTGATGGGATACTAAAAATAGCCAAGACGATCCCGTACACCCCAGGTATGTGCTTGCTAGATTTAATGAACAAGGTAGAGATGAATTGTAGCAAAGCAGGGGCGATCGAAACACAATCACATTCTAGTAGAAAGAGAGTGCCTGAGGCAGTATCAGCTGTAAAAACAGCTACAACTACCCAAAACAGATAACAAAATCGATCTTGACCCAAAAACAGACAGAACAAACAACCAAACGCATCGAGGCAGTGTTCTCAAACGTCAGGCCACAGGCAGTCACATAAGTTTTTGCACAGTCCGAGCAGATAATATGGAGTCCTGACATCTCCTACCATTACCAGCATTTGCCATTCCTTGCATAAGTGCCCTGTACTGAACTCCAGTGTTACCTACCTGGAGTATAATTGTCAATACGTTCCGTGATAATGGAGAAGTGTTGGAAAAGAGTTATGTTCCCTTCCATGGCATTTATTTTGTCTACACTCTGGTGAGCTATGATTTCTGCCTTTTTTTAGATTTTTCACGATTGTCTTTATTGCTGAGTTTTGTCCGGCGACGAATTTGTTTTGATGTGCTAGCACCTGAGCTATTTTATTAAAATTGTTGTTTACTTCTTGAAGCTCTTCCTCTGTAGCCAATCCAAAGATGTTCCCAAGAATTGCACCACCCAGGTCGAACAAACCTCGTTTTTGGCGAGTACGTGTGATGTTCGTGTCGCTCAGTACCTACGTTCCATGAGTTGGGAGATCTTGAATCATGATGAGCATAGTTGACTTCGCCTGTTCTATCGTCCATATCGCTAACTTTACTATTTCATTCACTTCCTTTGTGTTATATGCTTGTGAAACATAGCCTCCTATCATGAAGTCCAGGGTCCTCATGGGTTTGGCGATGTTCTCTAAATAAGTGGGTAATTTGTAGAAATAATCCAAACTGATTTCAGTACTCATGACATCTTTTACGATTGACATCGTGGCCGTTGGAGTTATGAGGCATCCTTGCAGTGCTACGTGTTGGGGGTCTGAGTGAGCATATCCTCTAGCTATGTAGAGGAAAATCCATGGTATAAATCCCGTCAACGATACATCCCGAAAAAAATAATAATAATTTTCTAATATATAGTAGTCATGCTGTGGTCGATGACAGTGATTTTGTGCATTACGGTTGACTAACGGAGAGCAATAACTTGCTTGTTATTTCATTTATAGAAGGAGTTCAAATCGATATTTAAATCATGTAAATGTTGTTCTGTAGATTTTTTTTGGAACAGTTGCACCTATGTTTGTTTGGTATGCGACCTTAATTTATTTTTGCAATTATTGTTGTTTTCTTGACTGGTTTCATGAGTTATGTTCGGTTGTTCGGTGGTTTCCGAGGTTGTATAATTATTGGATAATTCCCTTGAAACTCGTCTTAAATGGTCAATATGAACTTGTTTCTTTTCGCCACTTGACAGTGACCTACTTCCAGTTCATGAGCTACGTCAGATAATTAGCCAGGACATACATAAACATAGTTTGAAGCCTTTGTTTTGTGGTAGAGATTTCATGTTATAGTATCCATACTGAGAAGCAACACTAACACCAACATCAGTAGTAGTTCATGTACTACTCATAACTGACGACCTGTTCACAGTATACCAAATACACCCCTTCCCTTCTAAGAATAATAACACTTTGGTCATTATCATCATCGACACAGACACCGAACTCATCATAGTCTCCAAGAGACGGAACACTGTCACTTTCGCAAGTGAATCAACGATTGAACGAAAGTGCCGTACATCCTAACATGCTGTTCACCTTTGTCCTATGTACATTTTCATGTTTCAGCCTACTGGAACGGTCCCTTGTGAAATGGCTATCATAAGAAATCACGACATTCATAATCACTGCAGCTTCACTTTTGCTTCAGATTAGCTTATACATCATCAATGCATCGGACACTCACAGTTTGTTTGTTTGTTTGTTTGTTTCACTGGTAACACAACAGTTTACATAATCTGCCCAGATATACCACCATCTCATACTTCAGCATCAGGATTATACTTACCACCAGACTACTGTGCGGTACTTACACCATCCATGTCCACTTTACCCAGCATCAATCACTACGCCATTCTCGACCGTACACACAAATATTTCCACCCTCTACCTAATATGGATTTAAACATGAGCACAAATATTAAGTTGACTTCACCTAAGTTTGAAACAGTGCAACTAATCAATGAAACAATGAAGCCCTGGGAAGATTTGAGTTTGAGTATGTTCAACCCATATTATGTGTATAGCCCAGCATCTACTGTCTTTATAATCTCTATTGTATTTGCAGTAGTGCTGTTCGCAATGCACAGAATGCATGCAAGAATTGCAAACTTGGAGTCAGTATTTAGTGGGGGCAGAGTAAAGATTCAAGTAAAACTCCCTGAATGAAGTGTACATATTTTGAATATAGTATTAATTTTGTATATACATAAAAAAATGGAAAGACACATGATATAGAAGTATACCAGTATCATTATATAAAATATTAATATCTCTTACAATAATCTTAAGTTTGAACTATTTTTTTCATATATGCATATGTCTGTTATGCATACACATTTTACAATATGTCATACAATATTCTATAATCATTTTAACTATAGTACATTTGTTCAGTTATGTATACAAATTGTTTAAAATGCATTATGTTTCTAAAATATTACTGGGTCATTGCAATATTAACATGAATATTTTATCTATGCAATATTATATTCAGTGTTATGTATTAATAGATTACCATATGTCAATGATGAATACCGTACTGTTGGAGGATCACCAGATGGTCTGACCGAGCTATGTCAGGACTCCATATAATAATAAGACAACTCATAGCATGATAGATAAATAGATAGATAGACAGTGTAATAAATAGCATAGGAACACCTGTTAAGGCTATGTGTGGGAACAGGAAATATGTCAGCAGGAGTTCAGCAAGACTTAACCAAAAGAATCTCAGTGGGCACCAGAAGCGCTACATACACGCAGACACACACAAGCTTCTAGAACCCACACCTATGTTTTACACACGTAATATTAGCCCAATCCCCTGGGGGTAGGGTTTTTTTTTTCAAGAATACTCCCCCAGTATCCCTGCTTGTCGTAAAAGGCGACTAAAAGGGTTGGTGGAGGGTTAGTGCCCCTCCCTGGCAAACAATTAACTAAAAAGACAAACAATAAGCCTCGGACAAGGACTGACCAAAAGATGACGACCAAGGACCGAACAAAGGACATGATTATCGGAACTTCGAATGTAAGGGGAGCGAATGATGAGGTGAAAGAGAGAGAGATTGTCCAGGTGCTTGAGTGTACCAAAGTTGATGTATGCGGAATAACTGAAACGAAATGGAGATGTGAGAGTGTGAGAGAATGTGAGTATGGATGGGGTATATGTGCAGGAGTAGGTGTGAATGAGAGGGCAAAACAAGGAGTATGTATAGTTGTGAGTAAAAGATGGAAGAATAGCATAAGAGAGTATGGATCAGTTGGGTCAAGGATTGTGTGGGTAAGATTGAAAGTTGGAATATAAATGTGGGCGATTTTGTGTGTGTGCGCGCCAACGGAAGATCGTGCAAGCAGAGTGAGAGAAGAGTTCTGGACAAATGTGGAAGTGTGCATGGAAAAGTTTGGAAGGAATGAGAGAGTGTTTTTGATCGGTGATATGAATGGTAAAGTAGGGAATGTGAAGGTGGATGGAATAGTTGGTGAGTGGGGTGTGCCTGCTGAGATAGATGAGAATGGCAGTGCGTTAGTGGACATTTGTGCTGGGAGGGGGTTGGTGAGAGCCAGTACCCTCTTCAGGCACAAGATGATCCACAGGTATACAAGACGAGTGATGAGAAGGGTGGGTGGTGAACTGAATGAAAGGAAGGCAATGATTGATTATGTGTGTGTGAATGAAGGATGCGAAAATGTGTAATGGATGTAAGAGCTTATAGAGGTTGGGGGAATGGACTTTCTGAACCACTACTTGGTGGTGGCCAGAATCAAGGTTCAATTAGGACGGAGAAATAGAAGAAGGGAGGGACGGGAAGAAGGAGTATTTGTAAGGAGAGTGGAAAGGTTACAAGAGGATAAGAAAAAGGCAGAGTATAAGAGAGAAATGGAGGAACGATTGGGCAAATATGAACTAGAGCAGATGGGGGACGTGGAAGGTGTGTGCAGGATATTTACAGAAGAAATATGTGCAGCATGTGATGTGGTGTGTGGGATGAAGAGAAGACGGAGGGGTGTGCAAGGAACAGCGTGTTGGAATGAAGAGGTAAGAAAGGCTGTGGCACAAAAGAGAAAACATACAATGAATGGATGAGAAACAGGGGCGTGGAAGAAGTTGAGAGACGGAAGAGAGAGTTATAAGTAGAAAGAAAGAGAGAGGTGAAAAGATTAGTAAGAGAGAGTAAGAAGAGAGTGGATGAGGAATTTGGAAGGAACTTGAGTGTAAAGTGGAGGGACTGTAAGAAAATGTTCTGGAAAGAGGTGAAAAGAGTAAGACAGGGTGGAAGTGAAGTCAGCAGGGGAGTGAAAGATAAAAATGGTAGATTACTAGTGGAGAAGGGAGAAAAAGTGAGCGGATGGAGAGAACACTTTAAGGAAATGTTGAACAAAGAGGATGGAAGTAATGCGCATATAAGTGGCTGGGGAATGGTTAGGAGGAGGTGGGAGGTGAGAAGACAGGAAGAAATCAGTAGGATAGAAGTTGTGGAAGCAATGCAGAAAGTTACATTGGGAAAAGCCCCAGGAATTGACGGAGTGTGTGGTGAAATGCTGAAGTATGGGGCAGAGATAGTAGTAGAATGGATGTGGAAAATGTGCAGAATAGCCTGAGAGGAAGGTAGAGTCCCGGAGGATTGGAAGTCAGGTATAATTATTCCCTTGTACGAAGGAAAAGGGGAAAAAGAAGTGTGTGGTAACCATAGGGGCATCTGTCTTCTTAGTATAATAGGAAAAGTGTATGGCAGGATACTTATTGACAGAGTTAGAGAAAAAACAGAGGAATTAGTTGGAGAAGAACAGGGAGGCTTTAGGAAGGGATGTGTCATGTCTCCTAGGGCTACTTAGAGAGCGGAAAGGGGTTAGCCATAGAACTGAGAGAGGAAATAAGAAGAGGAATCCAATGAGACTTAGCAAGTAAATTACGTTCCTGTGTAATACATAGACTGCCCAACTTAAACTTTTCTTTGAAGATAATAAATCAAGATCAACTCCCTGTATCCATCTTTAACTTCTCTTACCTTCAGCTGCACGATAACAAAACCAAATATCAAGATTAACATACTACAAGCTCAAGATTCACAACATCAATTACCTCTGTCTTTATACCTGTTAATTATTTGATGTGGGGTTGGTGTGGATATTGTGGGGTTGGAATGGTTATATAAGGTGGGGTTGGGTGTCATTGGTGGTCCAGGTGTGATGCCCAGCCCCATGCTGGGTGTCATTGGTGGTCCAGGTGTGATGCCCCACCCCATGGGTCGGTCATGGGGCGGGTGCATTCCCCAAATGCGTCACGCAGTTGTGTTGCGTTTGTGGGCAGTCGCGTCACGGCTGTGGCTGACAAAAATCCGTTAAACTTCAAATTTGAAGACTCGTACCTCCGTTGCCTCGTGGTCACCTCGCAATCTTGTTGCATTCTTGAGGACGTCACGACGGGTCGTGAGGTAGTCATGACCAGAGCAGACTCGGGGCCAGTCAGGAGGCATGGGAGCGAACTAGGACACGACCTTGAGTTGTGCCGCGGTCGACCCTTGAGTCGTGTATGTGTGACGGGTTTAACTCAGCATTTTTATACCCTCCGTACTGCCCTCCTATGTATATATATATATATATATATATATATATATATATATATATATATATATATATATATATATATATATATATATATATATATATATATATATATATATATATTGTTATGAAGGGAGATTTGCCTGTTAGGTAGTCTCGTACCTTCGAGACTTTTCTCGTCCCATAAGTTCCAGTACGAGTCAGAGTTGCCAGTTAGCCTGCTCTTTGTGAGTGTAGTTATTTCGTAAGTTATGCATTTATTTTTGTGCTTTTTTTCTCTATAATGTTTTATTTAAATGATTGCTTGTTAAATTATATAGTTTAAATTCGTATTGTAAATGATTTAGAGTGTTATGTAATGTAACACAACACTGGCATGTTTGGGGCTGTTGCTGAGTTGGCAACTGTTGCCCGTCGAGAGTAAACATGAAGTTTCGAGAATAATGCAAACTTATAAAAGATGGGGTAGAGATTATTACAAGTTGAATCGGGTTTCAGTTCAGTGTGAGTGAAGTCCAGTCGGGTTTTGGTTCACTCTGAGTGTTTTGCAGTGTCAGTGTCAGTGAAGATTGTATATTTTTGGTACTTGTGAAAACAGTGGCAAACAGTGACGGGTTATTAAAGTTTGTATATCACTGGAACTTGAGAAAACAGTGAAGTGTTAGCAAGCATTAAGTGTACTAACAGTGAAGTGTTGTTAAGCATTAAGTGTTTTAGCAGTTAGTAGAGTGTGTATAGCTCCAGTGCTTGTGAGAATAGTGAAGTTGGAAAACAGTAAGTGGAATTACTTGGAATATAAAGACAGTGAGCTTTCAGGAGCCAGTCTTTATTTTCGCCTCAACTATCTTGTGTACTGCACACCTAAAGGCTGACCATAGGAAGAACAACTCACTGGGCAACGTCCTTCCTGTACTGTACTACTGCTGTTGGAGCCTGTGGCAGTGTGGGGTGGGGACGTAACAGTATATATATATATATATATATATATATATATACACGAAGCGCACCGAGGGGTCTGATGATCTAACTACATAAATGATCCATAACATTGCTCATAATACCACCAAATGATCCGTTTATAAAACGATGAATATGAATATGATAATCATAGTGAATAGGAAGTATCATCAGATGAGGCAATATATAGAATCTTGATGAAATCAGCCCTTTCATCATGGGATAAAGACTTATTTAACTAAAACCATTTTCTGTGGGAAGTGTGCACCATTACTATAGTGTCAGAGTGTAACATACAAAACTCTTTTTCTCCTGGACAAATTCTTCTCCATGTTGAGATTAGACTAACCTGCTCCTTGACTGTGGACGATGTCGCATTCAGACTCAACCACCGCAGTTGTTGTAGAATGGTTCCTCTCTGTGGGAATATTTAGAGGTTAGCTACATTTGCATCTTGCCATAAATTTACGTAAAACAGCCTTCATATTTACAGAAGCTGGGATATACTAATAAAAAAAAAAAAGGCCTATTCTGAATGTCTCTGAACAAACATTCAGTGCAAATGAGAAAGGCCTGTGCTGGAATGTTTATAAAAGAAACGCATTTTAAATAATTGAAATTACTTTATCATAATATAAGAGTGGTTATCTAAGAATTATACAATGAAAATCTAAAGGCGGCCATAGGCAAATCGGTACTAATGAGCTTTGTTTATTGACAGCCATCTCGGAAATGCAACGCCAGTGAATACCGAGGGAGACTTGCTTGGGGTTATATAGGGGTTGCATCCATTGTAAAAAGGGTAGGGGAATAGTACAGCATTATCTGAAAAAATAAATTATGGAACAGGGCCTCAGGTTAATTAGGGCTGATAAGAGAGGGATTAATTAGTTGGCAATTTTGGATTTATTTTGATAAAGTTTATTTTGACGATCTGTGGCCTTTAAGGAAGAAGGTAACAATTTAGCTTTGTATATAAACACCATCCTATGTAGGAGTGCAAAAAGTATTCCCCAAATTTGCAAAAATCTCCATAAGCGTTCTTGTTGTGTTAAAATAAAAATATACTGTACAATGCGGAGGTGAATAAACTCTAGAATCCAGAGTTATTTAAAGTACCTACCAAGAGGAGGGGACATTCACTTCCTTAGGAGTTGGGGGGGTCATCTAAATTTTCTGGCAAGAGGGAAGAATGATCAGGAAAAGTTTTTGGAACGTTTGGCGTAGTCAGAAAGGATACCTGCCAAACTGGGTGCAGTGTATTCCTAGAGCCGTCAAAGCATGGGAGGATATTTTTGAGATATTCCTACTTGAGCTGGCAATTTTTGATTAATGTTTTTATCAAAGCATTTTTCTGTATGTTTTATTATTGCAATAATCAGATTATTTCATTCTGCTATGAAAAATGTTCTTCAGACTGGAGAGGTTAGATATAGTTTTTATGCTAGGCAAATAATTGCGATTTCATTCTTTATCTATCAATGAACGCAGAAAACATGTGAATAGTAGTGGCAATTTTTATGGTATATACGTTTCCATCTGTCTCGCTTCCTCAAGCTGATAGTACAGTAACTTTATAAGCTTGACCACAATTCTATTTGTCTTTCGAGTTAGTACACAAATAAACCTGCTTCCCTTTTGGTGGGCGTTGAGATCGGTACAGCGTACTGACCTGTGTTCCTCGCCTATATTTGACTGGTTGAGCACTGGTTGGTATGGCTCCCTATATGCGGGATGTAAGAAAGACTGATGTGCAGATTTCTCCACTGTTCCTTCCTCAGCCATACTTTGGCTCTGGCCACATAAGGTGTGCTGCACTTCCACGCCTCTCACACTAATAACTTTAGAGAGTGAAAGTGCTAACATCTATAGCAAAAAAAAACTTTGTAATATATGAGTAGTCTAAAACTATTAAGAGGACCCAGCGATGACTTAATGCTGACAAGCCTGGAAGCATAATGTAATAGCCAACGTTATTTTAAAAGGTCTCATGGGAATTAGTACCACATGAAATTATTCAGCGATTTAGTCTTACATAGGTAATGAATGTGGTATTGTTACATACCAGCCATGTGTTTACTGGTTAGTGATGCTTGCTGCAAAGCTGCCAAGCCATTAATTTCAGACAGTATAGAATTCAAATCCTGGTTTGGATAACTGGCACTTTTCAACTCAGGTGTCCATCAACTCTTTGTGGGCTAGTAGGTAATATGAGTACCTAGGGTAACAACTTTTGGTTGTAACTGTTGTATCCTGGATTATTTATGTCGTGGTCTTATATTTCAGAACAGTGGATGAATAATCGACTGCAAGATAAAAGGCCTGAAGTTACGTACTGTACAGTAAGATGGACACTGCTGCTAAGAAGCTCCAGGCCCATGTCTCCTATGGAACCTTAGTAGTTATATTTAACTTAAGTTTATTATACTTAAATCTGAAGTTTTAGTAAGCTAGCAGGATATGATTAATGTGCCCTTACACCCATGAAAACGGCTGTGCAGTGTATGAAACTGCATATTCTTTTTTTTTCTGTGTGATGAATTCACCAATTGTATTTCGAAAGGGTTGATTTTTGGGATCCAAAACATACCCACTTCACGTATTTCACTCGTGAATAATATGATGTAATAACATTTGAATTTATTTGTCAGGCAGAGGAGACACATGTACCAGGAAAGAGAGGTGCCTGGTCCTGGATATACAGTTGTCATTCTCAGAAACTCACTTTTTCAATTATGAGACAAAGACCTGTAAGTACAGTAGATACTGGATAATGATTTGGAAATAGGTTTTGAGAACAGTAAACTGTTTATCTGAAGTTCTTACGCACTCTCTTTTAATGCTAGATGTGTACTGGTATAGTATGCTCGTGAATGCATGAAGTACATCTTCACTTCCAGAACTCTGCATGTCACGGTCGCAGTACACGCGGATATACATTACTCTTTGTCAACAACTGAAGTCAAATAAATGAATTTTCACAGCATGATGTGTCTTAACTGTGGTTTTGAAACTGTGACTTACAGTTTGTTACATGTCCCTGATTTTTTTTTTCAGCCAGAATTAAATGCAGACACAGCTAATAAGGAAAACGCAGTTATGTTCATACCCATGCCAACCCATTCCCTCCACAATGAACTCTTCACTATGATTGGAAGGATCAGCTGAGCCGTATGAAAGTGTCTGACATAAGCTGGGACAAAATGAAAAAGATGTCATCTAGCTGAAGGGATAACAAGAATAATAATGACTCTTCTGACCAGCATCTCACCCTGCTTCTCAGAGGCTCAGGAGCATTGAGCAAGAAGGCAGCTCTAGCACACGCCATGAATGTGAAGAGTATGAGGAGGTCTGTAGGCGTGCTCGTACCCTGATTAACGCTGACCAGGAAAGCCACTATCATCACCAGCTCAGCGAAAAGCTGGACACAGATAACGGGGCCCAGGAGGCTGGTGATGTTCTCTGTCAACTGGTCGATGGTGCACAGGTAGCGACGAGTGGTATGAAGAGTGGCGACCAAGGAGGAAGGTGAAGACAAGGCAGGAGACACTTGGCTGACTGTACTATACGGCTTCCTCTCACAGCTGTCAGTCTGACAGTGTTCGGAAGGCAAGCGTAAAGAAGTTCCATGGTGCTGAGAAGTTATCGTTTTCTGACCATTGGTGGAAAATGTTTTGCCATGATGTAAGTTTGTTAAAAACATATCCTTAGTTTTGTCAAACAAGGGAACAAAACTTGAGTTTAGTGCTTGGCCAAGAACACGAAGTGTTGCATAATAGAAGACAGGCATGATGGAAATGATGGGGAAAA